>NW_028295080.1:0-175000 GCF_964341445.2 Mesoplodon mirus | reverse complement strand
GTTTCATCCATGTTGTAGCATGCATCAGTACTTGATGTCTTTTTATGGCTGAATAATATTCCATGGTGTGGATATTACTATGTTTCATTTATCCATTCACAGTAAATGGCCATTTGGGTTATTTCCACTTTGGGGCTCTTATGAATAATGCTGCTGTGGTTGGATTTACGTGCAAGTTTTGTATGCAGGTCTAGATTTGTTTTTTCAGTTAACAGACTGTTTCGGAGCAGTTTCTGGTTTACAGAAAAATTAAGCAGAAAGGACAGAGTTCTCATACCTCCTTACCTCTCTAGCCAGTTTCCCCTATTATTAACATCTTACATTAGCGTAATACATTTGTTATAGTTAATGAACCCATATTGATACATTATTACTAACTAATGTCCATGGTTTACTTTAGACTTCACTCTTTGTTTTGTACATTATATGATTTTTTGACAAATGTGCAATAACCTGTATCCACCATTACAGAACCATACACAGGAGTTTCTTTGCCTTTAAAATTCTGCGCTTCACCCATCCTTTTCTCCCTCCCCACAACCTCTGGCAACCACTGATCTTTTGACTGTCTCCACACTTTGGCCTTTTCCTAAAGCTCATATAGCTGCAATCATATAATATGCATGTAGCCTTTGCAGATTGGCTTTTTTTTCACTTAGCAATATGCATTTAAGCTTCTTTCATGTCTTTTCATGGCTTTATAGCCTCTTCTCTTTATTGCTCAATGCTATTCCTTTGTACCAATATACCATGGTTTGTTTATCCATTCCCCTATTGGAAAACATTTGGTTGATTTCAAGTTTTGGCAATTATGAAAGAAACTGCTATAAATATCCATGTGCAGGTTTTATGCGGACATAACTTTTCAGTTCCTATGGGTAAATACCAAAGAGCATGATTACTCAATCACTGTATTGTAAAAGTATGTTTAGTTTTATAAGAAACTGCCAAGTATCCTGCTAGCAACAAATGAGAATTTCAGTTGTTCTGCATCGTCAACAACTTTGGTATTTCAGTATTTGGATTTTAGCCATTTGAATAGGTGTATAGTGGTATCTCATTATTGTTCTAATTTAAAATTCCCTGATGACATGGAATGTGTAGCATCTTTTCATATGCATATTTGCCATGTGTCTATTTTCTTTGTTTAATCATAGTTGTTTTGTTTTTTAACCAAAGCCTACTAACTCTTGTCCTCCTTTTCTATTTATATTGTCTTTTTTCTTTCTTTCTTTTATTTTTTTTTTGAGCTTTTGATCATTTAGTCTTTTTCCTGGTATGTCCAATTATTTTTTCTATTAAAATTGGGCTTAACTTATTTTAGGAAACTATAAAGATACCTCCACATTCTGGACGTTGTTATTGTTCTCTTGAAAAGATTTCCTTTTGCCCATGGCAGACAGTTACTGTAGGGACTGGAAACCTTAGTCCATTCTCAGTTTGAGCTCATTGAAAGCTGTTTTTCAGTCTGTGTGAAGGGTGCTCTATTTCTGTCTTGTCCTTCCTCTACAGGTGTTGGTTGCCCTTTGGGATTACCATGTGAAAGTTTGTATTCTCCCTATTCCCAACTACACTGGTATTTGTTAGGCTTTAAATGTAATGGTTCCCCCAGCCCCGTGAGACTACGAATACGTGTAGCTTGTCATTCCATTAGTTGTTGCCTTTAGCTTGAGCTCTTGCCGTTTGGCTTCTGTGGTTACAGTCTTTTGAACTCCTTGGCTTTTCAGCTCCTAGGCTGTATGAGTTGAATCAGCAAATGCCCCAAGGAGAAAAGCTGCACCAAATGTCAAGCTTGTGTCTGTGTTTCCCTTCTCTCCAGAACTTGGCCCACATGTCTTGGTGTCTCTCAAACATTCGGATGCTGGTGAACAGATGTTTTCTTACTTTATCCAAGTTTTCTAAAATTTCCTTAGACTTCCCCTGATCTTATGTTATTATTGAAGTATCATCTCAATTATCCTTAGGAAGAAAGTTTACAATTTTATATTTTATTTTTTTATTTTCTATATTACCTCAGTTTCTGTAGAGACCTTTTACCTGATAGTTCAGTCTAGTTCCTGTGTTACCAGTAAGATGGAGATAGGTGGAGGCTAAGAATATTGGGGGAAAATCACTGCTGAATGATATGTCTCATTCTTTTTGTTTTTCCTCTCCTTATTTACTCTGGCAGCCTACATTTGTCCTTCTTGATTTGACCCAGTTGCCCAAATAAGCAACCCACTCTGGCAAAGACCTGACTTTACTCTCATAAATGTCTGCATGTTAGGATAAGCTAGATGATGAACACCATGCCAAAGTTCTTTGTGTGACCAGTCAGAATGGCCATCATCAAAAAATTTACAAACAACAAATGCTGGAGAGGCTGTGGAGAAAAGGGAACCCTCTTGCACTGCTGGTGGGAATGTACATTGATACAGCCACTATGGAGTACAGTATGGAGGTTCCCTAAAAAACTAAAAATAGAATTAATGTACGACCCAGCAATCCCACTACTGGGCATATACCCTAATAAAAACGTAATTAGAAGAGACATGTACCACCATGTTCATTGCGGCAGTATTTACAATCGCCAGGACATGGAAACAACCTAAGTGTCCATCGACAGATGAATGATAAAGATGTGGCACATATATACAATGGAATATTACTCAGCCATAAAAAGAAATGAAATTGAGTTATTTGCAGTGAGGTGGATGGACCTAGACTATCATACAGAGTGAAGTAAGTCAGAAAGAGAAAAACAAATATCGTATGCGAACACAGATATATGGAATCTAAAAAAAAAATTCTTCTGAAGAACCTAGGGGCAGGACTGGAATAAAGACGCAGACATAGAGAATGGACTTGAGGACATGGGGAGGGGAAAGGGTAAGTTGGGATGAAGTAACAGAGTGGCTTGGACATATATACACTCCCAAATGTAAAATAGATACTAGTGGGAAGCAGCCGCATAGCACAGAGAGATCACCTCGGTGCTTTGTGACCACCTAGAGGGGTGGGGTAGGGAGGGTGGGAGGGAGACACAAGAGGGAGGAGATATGGGGATATATGTATATGTATAGCTGATTCACTTTGTTATAAAGCAGAAACTGACACAGCTTTGTAAAGCAATTCTACTCCAATAAAGATGTTAAAAAAACAAAAAGTTAGAGAGTAGAAAAATTCAAAAGAATTGGCCACACTCCTCCAACAGATTCTCTAACCTTTAGCAGAACAGAATTCACACTGAATCTGGTTTATGAGTAAAAGACAAGTCAACTTTAAAGTGGATCATAGATGACAACATTTCTTTTCCATGTGCCTGCTTTGGAGCCATATTTCTGTTGACCACTCAAAACCTTCCTCTTGAGTATTCTGTGATATATTAGAACCAGGAATAAGGGATGTTAGTGCTGGAAGGGTCAGCCAGTGGTCTGCGATTTAATTCACATATCCTTTCTGTACCAGACTCTTAAGATCATTGAGTTAGCCTAAGAATTTTGAAGCTGTAGAATTCAAGACAGTACATTACAATATGCCAATATTACTATTCTCCTGCTCTGACATTCTCCACTGATGGACAGATGAAGGAGAAGGAAGGGCAGTCAGCAGTAACTGAGAGTAAATGAAACTGGAATATTATAATTCAGTATCATTTGAGTGACTGAATTGGCTGGCAGAGTGTTCTCCAGTTAAGGGTGAGGGAAGATTAATTCTGCACATGACACCACTACTGTGTTTATACAAGTCTACTGGGACAGTTGTTTGCCTTGAATTGTTTGCTTCATTCATTTCAGTCAGACAGTTGTGTTGACTGATTTTCCTTTTTGATGTATGAAATGACTGTGACAGAATTTACCATTTAATTTACACTAATGCACTGTAAAAACGATACATTAGTCAAATTGGATTGGCAGTTATGAAAATGTTTACCCCAGAACTAGACAGAAATATAATATTGCCTTCTACAGAAATGTAATGATATGCCCTGGATTCTGGGGAAATGTTCCAATTTTAACGATTTTACCACGTTTGAAAAATGTAGGGTCACTGATCCCATAGTAAAAATAAGAAGATCTGTGAAGTCCAGAAAAACATAGTTTTGTGTGACTCTGACAATCACATAATACAAAAGAAAAAACTATGATGAGATAAATTTTACTGAGTTTCATACTTATCAAGAGGTGTTTCTATGTTAAACTTTTGAGTCTTATTCTAGAAGTTCTTTAGGAACAAACACTTCAAATATATTCATAGAAAACCCTCTATATTTGTAATTTCATTCTTCCAATATTGATAGTTACTATGACAGGCCATTTCTCCACGTCCCATCCCATGATTCTCTGCTCCTATTGAACATTTGGAAATTGGTGGCATGAGCAGGAAAGTGAAGCAGTTTTTGAGATTATTGAATAATGCTGATTTTATAAAGAATGCTTTATTCCATAGTTGACAAACTTATAATGGTACCGATGGTTGGATACTACTCTTAGAGATGAAAAACCTCTTAAGGAACCTTCTGTATTCCATTCAACAATCTGTGTTCTTGTTCAAAGCAAAATTAATTCCTTCCAAAATTATCATATTACCTTAATTTTTAATCTTACAATAAGATTAAAAATTAAAATAATTAAAAATAAAATTAAAAATCGTAATTTTTAATCTTAAAATAATCTATCTGTGAGAATGGGAATTTTGGGTAGGAAAAAGTGACAGAAGATGGGACAAAAAAAGAATTCATAGAAAGACAAAACAGCATTTTTTAAATGGTGGCTACAAACTTCTGTTTCCAACTATGTCAGTTTACCTTAGGAAAACGTACTAGAAAGGCCAGATAAATCATAAGCAACATTGGACTGTGAGCGTTAGAAAGCTACTGAGGTAGCCATGACCTAGAAAATTAAAATAGAGAAAGAAACTCACTGAAGTGAGAACAATATTCAGCACATGCTTTTCTAGCCCAGTCATTTAGAAACTACTGATGAAGAGCAAATGTCTGAGAAACCAAATGTGGTTCCTAAGAGGTAGAAAAACCAGTAGATCTTAGGACAATGTCATAGGATTAAGGAAACCAGAGTTGGAATTGAGAAATAACAAGGCAGCTAGAATTTTAAGGACCAAAATCACAGAGAGAGTAAAGATTCAGAGAACAGAGCTGGATTCAGCAACAGTGTTCCCTTGCAGTATTTTCCATGTATAATAGGTAGATAAGGCAAGATGCTAAGAAGTCAAACAAAAGCTAACTGAAGTCAAAGCAAAGACTTAGTTGGCTCATAATGCTGAAGAGACAAAATTGGGGTACAGAACCTATGAAAGATTTGTGGCCCAATGGAAAATGAATGATATGAACTAGGACATTGAAAGTCTCTACATATGTGTGTGTGTCTGTCTGTGTGTGTGTCTCTGTGTTTGTGTGTGTGTGTGTGTCTGTGTGTTAGGAAGGTTGAGGCAACATCTACATTGAACCTTATAAAGAAGGAAAATGAGTATGAAGTTGGTCCAGTGACTGAGGTGATCTTCCCCTCTGCTCCCTACCTAAGAACAGGAAATTCTCTCCTCAAGTAAATACAGCTGACCCTTGAACAATGTAGGGGTTAGACACGCTGACTCCCTGTGCAGTCAAAAATCCACATACAACTTTATGGTCGGCCCTTCTTATCTGTGGTTCTGAATCTGAGGATTCAACCAACCACAGATCATGTAGTACTGTATTACTTATTGAAAAAGTATCCATGTATAAGTGGATCTGTGCAGTTCAAACCCAGGTTGTTTAATGATGGTAATGTTATTCAGATTCTCTACAACTTGTCATATCCCAAGTCTGGTATTCACTGAAGAACCAAGAAGACTACAAAGAAAAGGAGAATTAGAATAAAAAACAAAACAGAATCAGAATCACAGATGACCTAAACATTAAAGTTCATACATATTTTGGTAAATATTATCAAGTTCAAGAAAATAGATGACAAGGTGGAGAACTTAACTTGACAACTAGAAACTATAAACTGATTGAATTTGAACTGATAGAATTAAAAATTATACGAAATTTAAAACTCGGTAGTGGATTGGACACAGGCAAAGAGAGGTAAGTGAACTGGAAGATAGAGTAGTAACAATATTAAGACTAAAACATGGGAAACGAAAAGAATAAAAAGTACACAAAAGCGCATTTGAGACATATGGGCCACAGTAAACATTTTTATCATATGTGTAAACTGGAGTCCACAGAAAAAAGGAGAGAGAGATTGGGATGAAGACAATATTTCAGAAATATTAACAGCTGAGAGTTCTCTAAAACTAAAAAGAATATGTGGAGCCATAAATTCAATAAGCACTAAAGAATGCAACAAGAACAAATACAAAGAAAAGCACACTTAAGATCACCACAGTACAATTCATGAATAGTAAAGAAAAACATGACATCTTAAAAGCAGCCCAACGAAAAAGAGAGAGATTACTTTCAAAGGAACAATAGGATTAAGATTACAGCTTTCTTCTCAATGAAACTGGATACTAGAAAATAATGGAATAACATTTTTAAGTGCTCAAGAAAAGAACTGCCCATTGGGAATTCTAGAGGCAGAGAAAATGTTGTTTGGAAGGAAAGATGAAATAAGAAATTTGCAGACAAAGAAAATTTAGAAAATATGTTCTCAGCAGAACTGACTGAATTAAATTATAAAGAGAGACCAGCAGGCAGAAGGAAGATTATCACAGATGAAAATAAGGACTTTATAAAGAATTATGTATAACAGAAAGGATAAATAAGTGGATAAACCTAAATAAAATCTAACTGCACAAAAGAGTAATAATAAAATATATCAAAAATTAGAATGCATTAAAACAAATGGAAGAGGAAAAGTAGTAAAAGAAATTTAAGATCTCAGCATTGCTTGAGAAGCAGTAAAAGAGCTAATAAGTCATGGTACATGTGTAACTGCTACTTATGTAAAAATAACAAGCTAATACAAGGGAAAATGGAATTTGAAGAAATCTAAAAGGAAGAAAGAAGAGGAAAAAGAACATAACAAGGTGGGACAAATAGTAAACGAGGAGTAAACGGTCTATAAGAAAATACATTAACTGTAAACACTCAAATTAAAGGACAAGCATTATTGAAACAAACAAAAAACCTAATTCTATGCCACCTACAAGAGACAAGAGTCAGATTGAAAATCAAAGGATTCAAAGCTTATGTCCTAACAACAATAAGTAAAATTGAAGAAGATTTTTTAATGTTAACATAGATTTGAAAGCAAAAAGTATCACTGGCGATAAGGCAGGATAATAAAACCCACCGTTACTTTACAAGGAATATATTATAAATCTAAACTTCAATGCAATAGGTGAAGGGAAATTCCAAAAATCTAAGTAGAAATAGAAAAATCTAAATTACCTAGATCAGTAATATAGAACCACAACAACAAATCAGCAGATTAGAGAAGATCTGAATACCATCATTAATAACTTTGGCCTATATTTACATAAAAAACTGCACCAACAATGATGGAATATATATATTTCGCAGAAATTTTTAGGTGCACATGGCACATTTATAAAATTGACTATATTCCAGTTATAAAACAAGACTCCGAATAAGCAAGAAATTTAAAAATATATAACCAATATTTTACCAAATAATTGGATATTAAAAACATACTTCTGATCATTATGTAGGTCAAAGATAAAGTCACAATGGGAATTAGAATTTTATTAATTGAATGATAATGAAAATATGCCATAACCAAACCTGTGGGTTAGAAATAAAGCTGTGGTCACAGAGAAGGTTATGTATTCAAATTATATTTTCTAAATGTAAAAGGGAAAGGAATAAAGCAACTAGAAGATAACCTATAACCCTGAGGTAGGCAGCTCCTGAACTGTACCTGGTGGGGAAGGCAGGGCAGAACTTCAGGAGGCCAGCTGAGAGCATGGTGAACGCCACATCAGGAGCAGTCTCCAAGAAAGAGCATTTAATGTACAAAGGGATGACTAAAATATATTTAAGAGCTAGCACCCTGACTCCTCTTAAGGATGACTTAACTTTGCTGGGGAAAAAATAAGTGCTCGATGTAGAAGGTGAATAGCTTTACAATTCCCAGGAGAATCTTGGTACCAGGACCACACAATGAAGAACTTGGAGTCCCCGTGGCTAATCCAGCAGAGAGAAAAGGAGAAACAGATGCGAGAGAAACTAAAGGGAACTCGTGGTGCAGTTTGGTGCTGCTGCAGGCCCAAGTCCAGGTATGTGCTCTCTAGCTCCCCATCTTAAATAAAAGCCACCATGTTCCTCAGTCTTTCAGGTACTTAGAATTTCTCTTTAGAACCTGAAAATGGGGTCAGGTTTCCTGTCTGCATTGCTACAGTCCAAAATAGAGGCAGGATATTTGAAATAGTTCTCCATCTGGCAGAGGAGGCCTTGAAGCTGTGAGCCACTCACTGCAAACCAGCAGGACATGAAGGATTCTTGAGCAGATCTGAAGCTACTGGGAGAACTTTCAGGAGTTAAATCCCTTAGTATATACTGTACCTCCAATTCTCCCTCTCTGTCCAGTCTTCCTCCACTCCCATGGGGGCCCAAAGGGGCTAAATGAGCACTCTTTGACTTGTACTTGGTGGTCCCAGAACTTGACTTGGGCTTGGAGACTTCCATGAAAAGTCTGCCTTCCACCTACTGGCTTGGGTTTCTTGGTCTCTCTGCTCCAGGCTAATCCCTTCAACCTGCTTTTTCCATTTCTGCCAATAAGCCCCCTCTCCAGACCTTCCTAATTCTCTTCTGGGGTGGGAGGAGACTTACTGAAGGCAATGTTTATTTCTAGAGGGAGAGGTGACCACATGACCTCACAGTGGTCGTCCCCTTGATTACTCAGTTTCTGTCTAGATTAGTCGTGGGTGTCTGTGCACCCCAGCCTCACCCCCAGGAGGCTGTAGATCACTGTCCTTATCTCAGCCCTGAGCCTCTCTCTATCCTCCTTCCCTCTCTCTCCTTACCCTTCTTTACCCACAGACTCGCACGCTTTCTGGACCTCTGAGGAAGATAAGCACGTCACAGAACCTCTGCTATAGAACAAAACATACTGAAACAAAGCTATTGAAACAACAGAAAAAGAATACATGAGGATTGTTTTTCCTGAGCGTTCAATTACCTAGGGGACCTTCAGCAAACTTTGATTGATAAATCTAACCTTTCTTTCCTTGGCAATAGTTGATCACACTGTGAGGAAAACAAGTTAGAGAATGGAAAAATAATATTTGGATTTCAATGAAATAATAAAGATGCAGGGACTATCTTTGACTTTTTCAAGGTGAGAAGAGAGTTTACATTGTGATTATTGATGGCAGGAATCCCTTTTAAAACAGGGCCAGTCTGCATGATGCATTTAAAAATCAACCTTTTCAAATAGAGCCATAGCCCCCACAAGATTTCTTGATTTCTCTGGGGTCAGATAAACCATCACATTTCACAGTGGTGCCCTGTATATGAAAGTGATAAACATAATCTGGAAGCATGGCAGTGGCTAAAAATATGGAACTGGCAGCCACACGTTGAAATGATTTTTTGCTTTTAATTCATTGCATAAAATGCTAATGTCCAAATTCAGGCAGGTAGATCTTACCAACCATCAAGAGCTTCAACCCTGCTAACAGCTAAGTATGCACTTTTAAACCCTACTTTGACTGCTCCAGAAACTTACTAGGTTTCTTTAATGCCTCTGTTACTATTTCCTTTGTGTCATTTTGTTTTTCTTTAAAAACATAGCTGTGTGACCTTGGGGAAGTTATATTATTTCCTTGAGACTTGGTTGCCTTCTCTGTGAATACCTGGGTATAATTTTAGTATTGCTCAATAGAATTTTTGGTGATAATGAAAATATTCTATATCTGTGCTATGCAAAGCAGTATTCAATAGCTACATGGAGCTAATAAACATCTTTGAAATATGGCAAATGCAACTGAGGAACTGAATTTTTAATCTTATTTTTAAATTTGTTTACATATAAATAATGCCACATAGCGAGCATCTGTTGACAGTACAGATCTGCATAATATTTTAAGGACACTCTCCACTCAAAAACTCTACCATTCATTAACTCAATCTAAATATTTTTGCCCTCTGACAAACAGAAAATAATTTATGCTTCCCTTGAAATTATCTGTCAAGACCTTTATCAGTTTGGGGACATTATATTCTTAAAATTGACTTTGCTTTATGAAACTTTAATAATGTTGGAGCTCCCTGCCATTGGTATCACCTTTGTGATGATGGGAAATATTGTGGATGATCAAGGACCATTTCAAGAGATCATGGAGAGAAACCTCCTTCTGGATTTAATTTCATTATGAGGATGTCAAAATGCTTAATTACTTAAAATAAAACCCATACCATTTTTATGCTGTTATATTCTACATGTAGCTGGAAAAATGTTAAAAATATTTTTAAAGAACTGCACATCTATTTTTGAAGCTGATTTGTCTGTTCAAGGCTTGCTAGCACTTTATCCATCTCAGTACTACTTCACTTAGTAAACAAATGCAGTTGCCATAATTGCTGCATATGTGTCTGTGTTCCCTTCTAGGTTATATGTTTTTGAAGTTAGAAACTATATTTATATCACAGCCCCTATGTATAGCACAATATCCATTGCTAATTCAGATTGTGTTTTAAGATATGAGACAAAATTTAAGACTTTTATTATAGTCATAAACATCTAGCAAACCAACCAGAAAATAAAAGCTAATTTTCAATTGGTTGGCCAAGAACAAAAAAGAGAGGAATACCTAGTGCAAAACCATATCTCTAATAACTACTGTTGGATTTAGAGCACACACATGCTAACCTTATTTTAAAATATCTTCTTATCAAAGATTTGAGGTTGAACCTGAAAAAATTATATCAGAAGTGAAAATAATTATGTGGTCTGACCAGCCTGGATCACACAAAGTAAGTGTACACTATATATAAAGTAGATAAACTACGAGGTCCTACTCTATAGCACAGGCAACTATATTCAATACCTTGTAATAACCTATAGTGGAAAAGGATCTGAAAAAGAAAAAAAAATATATATATATATATATATATATCTGAATCACTTGGCTGTACACCTGAAACACAACACTGTCAATCAACTATACTTCAAGTAAAAAACAAAACAAAACAAAGTAAGTGTAAAGGGAAGTATAGTTTTATAAATTCACCTCTGATATCCAATGGTCCAACTGAAAGACAACAGAAACTACAACTTTCTAGGAGACAGGACATGGCTAGCAAACCAGGCCGTTACCCTCGGTAATGGTCATACCTGCCGAAAAATATACAGACTAGCCTACATTCATGAATACATAGGAATTCTTCATTTATCTGACATTATTAGGCAATGAGGTATTGTATGTTAGGAGAAGTTTTTTTTAAATGACAAATTTAAGAGGAGTTATTTTAACCTTCACTCAGTAATTTTTTTCTAAAATTAAGAAATGTATCCACTGGTGTATCTAATGTTTCCGTGATAACTCGGGGTCATCAGTTCAATCAACGTTTGCATGAATAATGCAAATGGAAACAAGACAGGCATGCTTAATGAAACTGAAAATGACATAGCACTGGCTGGAATAACTGATGAGAGAGCAAGAAAAAAACAAAAATGAAAACAAACCGTGATCAAGAAACAATCGGTCAAGTTCTGACTTTCTGTACTTAGTTTCAAAAAGAGACACCACAAATCCCAGCGAGAGACTCCAGCAGCATTAGCTGTCTTTCTCCTTTGTTTCCACCTTCCTTTCCTTTTCCTTCTACCCTAGATTGTTCCAGGAAATGTTTATAGCTGCTTCCAAGACAAATGCTAATACTTACTTTCTCTCACACAAACTTCACAATATGTCACGTGATAAATAGTGTGGAAGTAAAAGACAATTCATCACAGGGACATCTCCTATGAAAATAAAATTAGAAACTAGCTTCTAAACATGCAGAGAGAAGGGCGTGGTGTCAGGCACTAATTTCCTTGCAATTTCCTCTCCATTTCTAATAGACGTTCTTATTTACCAAGATCCCTTTTTATTGGTGTCCTATTCCAGACTGCTCCACTCCGCCCATCCTCATCCTGTAAAATACATTCACACTCTTTTGTGACCCTACTTATTTGCCCATTAAATAATCGATCATAGAACTGTCGGAATTAAATATAACGTGAAATTAAAATACTGGAGTCACTTGGAGGGTTTAAGCAGCTCCACCAGAAAATACTGGGCATGGATTTAAAGAGGCTGTGTGGGACTTGCTCTTGTCCAAGTTCTTTCTCGAGAAGTATCTGAAATAAGCCTAAATTCAGAGTTAATCAGATTGGCCTGCTTTCTCAGGGGGACTGGAATTCACTGCTCTTTCCCCTCAACTCCCTGATGTCAGTGGCACTTTCCACAGATGAGGTGGACTTCTCTGCCTACTGCAGAAGCTCAGTTCCCCCAGGCCCACTCCCTGTCTGAATCCCACCCTCGAGGCCAGGTGCCACCCTTCCCAGAACATTCGTGGTCTCATTTCAGTTTTTGACCTGCTCAGATTGAGTCCCTGTAGACTCTTTCTCAGCTTGAAACCTGATCTTCAACCCCTTTCCCTGACCTCGATGGTTACCTTCCTACTTTAGGTCTCAGGTGCTTTAGCTATAAAATGATATAGTTGCCCTTAATTCTAAAGTCTTCTTTCTAAAGCTCTACAATGTGGTGGCTCCTTGAAAATGTTTCTCTTTGCTGGTTTTAATTTTGTAGAGAATTAAAACCACAGCTACTCTAAAAGACAGTATGTTACATTGGATAAGGAAAGTGTGTTTTTGTAGTTAGATTAACAGGGATGGAAGACGACTTAGTATGTTTTAAGATACTCATGATCCATTCTCGTGAGAGTCAGGGGAAGAAGGGGAAGAGAGTTAATAAAATACCAAACCATTGTGACAAATTAAGTTAACAAAGATGTAGCTGATTAGTTACTACTTGAATAAGCCACACATATCCAATTCAAGTTTTCCTTTATTTTTCTAAGAAGGGATCCCAGTGAACTGAGTCCCATGTTCAGGAACTCCACGCTCAATGGCTTAGTCTTTAAAAACTGTTATGTTGCTGGAAGAAGAAATATTTCCCATCAAGTCCTAATTGATGTTTAGCTATCACGCACATTTGAAATAAATTTATTACTTTGCCTGATCTCAGTGTAATACATTCCAAAGGGCCAAAGAGCACACGAAAATTTATGGAGTCTCCATCTTCTACACTAAAGTGTGCAATAAATTACATAATATTGGGCCGTGAAATTCACAAGCCATAGAAACCACACCATTAGCAATGTATACAGTGGTAAACAGCAGGTAATGATAATGATATAAAACAAAATAGACTGTGTATGTTGGCACTGATGCCAATAAAGCAATCATTAAATGCATTCATGTGCATCTACGCTAGGTAAGCTCTTTGAGGGCAATTGCTATGAATTCTACATACCTGTCAGGATATTATATAGAGCCCAGTTTCTATGGCCTTTATTCAGAGACGCTGAGAAACAGATACTGTGGGTAAATTCAGACCTTTTCTCAATATAGAATTTGGTCAACATGCATTCTGAACAGCAAAATTTCACACTGCTTTCAATTTTCCTACAGTACTTGCCACCTCAACAAGTGCAGGATTAAGTATAATGGATTATAAGAAGTTAGAAAGGAAAGATGGAAGAAAAGAAGGAAGGTAGAAAAAAGTTGCGTATGGAGTACATCAACATTTACGTAAAGAGTGGACCTAAAACTAACCTGAGGTTACCCTAAACTATTAGCGTATGATATAGAAGCGTAAATGAAAAATTAAAAAAAAAACAGCAAGGAAAACTCAAAGATTCTTTGTTTTTTCACTTTACTGCATATACACGTCCGTCTTAAACAATCTATATGCTTATATCCAATAAGAGAGCATTGTTTTGCAAGGCTATTTGGGTTCTATCAGCATGTAAAGGTCGGACAACTCAACTTTAGCAGAGTTAGCCTTCAGGTGAATAATTGCTTCTTTCAGGTTGTGAGCATTTCAATTTTCCAGAAATGTTTCCCAAAAAATGAAAACTAAAAGAGTCCTAGGACAGCGTCCTTTAGAAGTTTTATAGTATCAAGGTTTTTGGAGGAAGAGTATTCTTGTCGATTATCAACACAATGATTCCAAGCAGGTCAATTTATGCTGAGAATATTATATAACAGAACCCACTTCACCTCCATTATACTGACAATGATCTTCCTTACTTCAACCTTGTGCTTCTTAGTAAAGTTGAAAATACTGAGCCAAGAACAGACAGTGACAATGCCAGAGACTCAGATGTACCTATAGGTGCCTTCAGACAACATCGGCCACCCAGGCTAAAGTCCTGGTTTTAAAACATCCCAACATGAATGAATCTCAAAAACCATATGCTGAGCAAGTGAAGCCAGATCAAAAGGGCACCTACTGTATTATTCAACTTACATGAAATTCTAAACTGGGCAAAATTCATCTCTAAAGATAAAAATCAGATCCGTGGTTGCCTTGGGGTGGGAGATGGGGATACTTTTGCAAAAGCCTAGGAGGAAACTTTCTAGGGTTTTAGAATTGTTATCGATCTTATGGGGGTGGTAGTTATACAAATGTGTACATTAATTAAAAGTCATTGAACCATTGACTAAACATGTCTGCATTTTATTGTGTGTAAATGATACCTTAATAAAGTTGATTACAAAATGAACCAAAAACAAAACAAAGAAGAAGAAAAACCTCTCAAGACCTCAAAGGAAATACACTGTTTTCTTCCAGGGTACCAGATTGGAAATGAGGCACTGGTCTGTTCTACCCTCAGATTATCCCAAGGATTATCTAGTCTATTTTAAAGCACTAGAGTCCCCTATCAGAAAAACTCACCCCATGTTTAATTACTTTGATTTCTTCTCTGCCTCTTCTCCCACACGGTGAAGTCATTTATGGAAGAAAAACCAGCTTTTTCCAACTTTGCATCATCACATATTCTTTCCAAAGCTACTATTTATGGAATAAAATTTGGCTACACTTTGTAAAAATCTAGTTTTTTGAGGCTTACAAATCTTAACAGTTAACCTATTGCCTCCTTTGGAATTTGGAAAAGAAATTAGTTTGAAAAAGAATAGCTGAGATTTGACATTTTTGTGTTTTGTGATTTTCTCTTCCCCTAAGAGAGAAGTGAGTAGGAATGAGAAACACATACATAAAGAAAAAACAAATTATCTTGCTGCCTTTGCATGGTTATAATTTATAGGAGGCCCTTTTCAACAATAATCTATTATCAGAATCAATAAAAATAATCTCCATGAAGGCCAGGCCAGGATACTTGTCTCTTTTTCAGCAGATTGCAATACAAACCACATTCATGGATATGCTTCTTCCTGATCTTTGTAATACTGTAACAGCTGACCATATCCTCATGCCTCTTCACCTTAACTTAAACCTGGATTTTCATTAATGACCTCACATTTCCTTCTCTATCACTTGGTTGTCGGCCTCTTTTCCAACTCCAACTCCAACTCGCATTTCACTCTGGAACCAAAGGAAGACTCACACCTTCCTGCTTTTTAGTGGTACCTCAAGGTCATTACCATATTGTGATCACCCTGAAGAACAGCCAGACAATTGTTATTGCAGAGCCATCTGACAGTTTGTAGCTCTAAAAATTAACTAAGGACCACATTTGTCAAAAATACCCTAGTTTAAGATTTTGGTAATATAGCAACAGTAATTCCGAAGTCATTTATGACGATCAGTGTGGGAAGCACCCTCCTTCGGGAAGATCCTTTGCCATACAATACACTTTCCCTGTCAGGTAATAAGGAAGCACGACCGTGGAAATTAAACTTTTGTGGAAAGAAATACGTGGCTTTGAGAAGGCTTGAAGTTCATACATTTTTCTTGAATTAGATTCCCCATTAATTACATTATCCACAGAGAGGTAATTATCAGAATTATGTAAGCAATTAAGGAGATGCTACTCCACATTCTTTCAGCTTGTTGACCTTTCTCACTTTATTTCATGTGGCTATCTGAAACATCAGTGATTTTCATGTCTTTCTTTTTTTTTAACAGATTTCTGTGTGTGTGTGTGTGTGTCCCCATGATGAAAACATCATTAAAATAAAATATCATGAACAGACTCTTAAGAAGCAGAGTCTACTTAAAGTCCTGGAAAATGTGAAAGCACTAATATTCATGGACAACTCTACACTCTGAACGCTACTCCAAATTTTATTGATCTCTATTTTGTCTAGGAGTTTTTCAAATTTTCTACCATGATCATTTGTTAGTTTTATAATTACATAATAAAGGCATTACATCATACAATCTTTTGTTATCCATTGAAGTTTTAAAACTATTCCTTTCCTTGTCCTCAGCAGATATGTCATAGATTATTAGTACACAAGCAAAGACTTTCAACGTAACAGTACTTTATAGTGAGAAGAACTATACTGAGCTATCTCTATCCTAAGACAATGCACTAGGAAAGCACTAGGAATTCTTAAGCACTAGGAATACAGAGACAATCAAGGGGCAAGTTCCTTGCCTTCGAGTATACATAATCATTATAGCAAATGCTTAAATAGCACTTAGTATATAACTCACCACAGCAGTCTTATTATACTCCTTTTAAATAGGTGAGCAGAGGAAGCCACAGGGAAGTCATAGGGTAAAGCCAGAATTTGAACCTAGGTAGACTAGTACACTGTCCACGGCTTTAACTACTATGATAATATATATATATATATATATATATATATATATATATATATGTCATATATATATATATATAACTCCAAGTATTCTGAAGTTACAAAACACTTATCTACCAAAACTCAAAAAGGAGCACACAAAATTGCATAGAAAATAAACATGTAAAAGGTCATAAATAAACCACAATATAACCTGCTCCACATAATATACTGACTGCAGTGTCCTGGGCCTCTCCCATCCTTAGGTAGCTGGAAATTACAACAAAATAATACTTTTCACTTTTGGAAGCCACACTATCTCTCATACCAACCAACTAATTACTTCCTTATAGAGAATAGGAAATTAACCTGAATATCAGAAAAAAAACATATATATATATATAGCATTACTGATGTAGAATCTTTATTTAAAGACAATAACTTCAATAGCAGAGGGAACTTTACCACTGCAGGCTTCAGATAACCTCTATATTTCTCAGATTTTATGCTAAATCATAAAATGCCATATTGTGTCTGAAGCTATTTTTTCAATAGTCCATTTTCTTAAATGGACTAGCAAAGCAGTAAATACTGAGGAACATTTTGGCTCCCAAATCCTAAAGCCATTCTGATTATGCCTGGGTCATCATGGGGACATCATCGGAACTACCAGAGGACTGGCAGAAATACCAGTGGTCTGGCCAGCTTATAAATTAGAAATTATACAGAATCCAAGTTTATTTTTTTGTTAAGTAATTCCTATGAGGTTTTTGGGATGTCAATGTAAAGTCCTTTGATGTGTAATCTTTATCCATTAGATAGGGAACAATGCCAATCCCCATCATAAATACGTTCCCAATCTGACACTGAAAATCCACTGTAGGGCATAGGACCTGCAAATAGGATATGAATCACACACATCCATCCACTCATTCAGACAATCCACAAATATTCATTTTTAAGTCTACTATATGCCAATAATGTACCGGGCTCTAAGATGCTAAACCATGCTAAATGCTGAAACAGACATACTCAGATCTGGCCCTCCTGGAACTTATGACCTACAGAAGTGCCTTCATTGTAAATGGTCAGGACTCAGCCAATGCTATTATCATCAGCAGGTGACCAAACGATAGAGCTTGCTTTCTAAACAAGCTCCACACTCTTTGCTTTCAACATTTTTGCTTTCCTTCAAGCCACATAATCCAGTGGTCAGTTTCTCCCAGTTAGTGAGGTTTGGGGAAAATGTACCCAGTGAACAATTCCTTGTGGCCTCACTCTTTCCTCACACTCTCCTCTGTGCTCTTGAGCTAAAGAGACCTGGATTCAAGTCACTTGCTCTAACCTTATTATTTTAAAATAGGGCTGCTCCTGCTTTGAGGATTTCCACGGGATCAACACAGTAGCAAAGCAGCACTGAATCAGAAGCAGGTAAATTTCAAAATGACAGCTCTAAAAATATCCACTCTCCTTTTGTTCTCCTCCTATCCCTTTGCTCTGAACACCTCTGCTCTGAGGCTTTGCCTTTACCCTTCTCTGATTACTGCGCCAAAAGGGTTTCCAAGAACCGGGAGTATTTATGGTTTCACTTGCTCCCAAGTCCTTGGTGGAAAAGGATGCTTGCTTTCTGATTCTTACTAATTCCACACTCACATTGTTAACACAAAAATCATCATTTAAAAAAAATTTCTTCAGCTTCATATTTCATCTGGGCCAACACTGAAAGAATATTTTCAAAGAAACAATATCCTCTCTCCTTTGCTCTTCTGAGTTTCACGTTTTTACCTCCAGTCTCATTTTCAACCCTTATTACGGGATGCATCACCAAAATAGAAGAAAGTTCTTTCTGCTTTCCCTGTACCAGCCAATTATTCTACTTTGTTCTGTCTCTAACGAACAGAATGCGAAATCAACACAAAGCCTGATTATGCGACCTCTTCCAAGGGAAAGGTCTGAGAGTTGTCTATTTACTAATGAAGCTCAGTGTGTATTAAGGGTTGACTGAAGCAATCATCAGGAATTTTCATCCCTTAAATTAGTGTTTTCCACCAGAGGCACATCGTTCATTTCAGATAATATAACTTTTAAGTTCAGGATACAACTGGACAAAAGAAAAGAAAAAAAAAGTAACCAACACAACATCTGCAGTAATAACACAGTAACAGCTATCATCCTTCCCTGAGGAATTCAGCCTACTTTATGGACACAATTTAGTACAAACTCATAAGAAAGCTAACAAAGCCCAAAACCACTTCACAAGAGTGTAGAGAGGTAAAGGTCAAGAGTTATTACTGCCAGGCCCAGCAGACAATGGCACCTACCGGAAAGAGCACAGGACGGGAAAACCTGGAAGCCTGTGTTCCAGTTTCGGTTATTCCTGTAAGCATTGGTATGATCTGAGTGAACTCAGCCTGCCCTGCTTTTTCCGTTTATAAAAACCTACATCATCCTCTCATTAGAATGAAATGCCACATCTGAAAAGTTGCAGATCTCTTTAGGAAAGAACCAAAACTCATGTTTCTAACCAAAATGGAATAATTCAGTCAATGGAGACATAATAAAAATCTGCCATAAAGCAACTGTTTACTTGAAATCTATCTTTTGTGGTGTATTTATATGGGTAAGGAGTGTAAGGATATCATAAGTAGAGTTACCAATTCTTCCAGAAATCAAGGTCATTGAGTTCAGATTCCAACTTTGACCTTGACCCAGGCTTACAGAGATGTAACATGTGCCAATACCTCATATCCACCATACATGGGAGAAACAAGGTATGCAGACAGATCTTCTTCTAAGCATCCCATATGTAGTGGTTTTAATACAGGGTTTCAGATTCGTTGCCATTCTTCACATCCAGACATGGGCATTTCCCCTTGAATTTGGGCAGGCTTTCCATGGCTTCAAACAGTAGAGCAGGGGTCAGTAAATTATGGCTGGTGGGCCAAATCTAGGCCTCTACCGGCTTTTATAAATGAAGCTTGATTGGAACACAGCCATGTTCCTTAGTATATGTATTGTTTGTGTCTGTTTTCACATCACAGCAGCGGAGCTAAGTAGTTGCAAAAGAGACTGTATGGCGTGTAAAGCCTAAAATACTGACCGCCTGACACTTTAGGGAAAAAGGTCTCCAACGCCTGCAATAGTATAAAGTGATGCTATGTAACATCTAAGACTAGGTCATCAAAGGTCATGCAGCTTTTGCATGATTCTCCTGGAATGCTTCAACCCTGAACGCTCATTCTTGGGATACTCTATCTTGAATCCTAACTACCACGTTATGAGAAGTCCAAGCCACATGGGCAGCCATCTATAGGCACTCCAGGCAACAGTCCTTGTTGGGCCCAGTCTTCAAGTCATCCCATCTCAAGGGCCAGACATGTGAATTAAAATTATCTAGATGATTGCAGCCCCAGCCATTTGAATCCTCCTGAGCTGAGGTTTCAGACATCAGTCACAGAGTAGAGACAAGCCATCTCCTCTGCGTACTGTTTGAATTGCTGACCCACAGAATCTGGGCACATATTAAAATTTTTGTTTATTTCACCACTAAGTTTGGACTTCTTTATTATGTAGCAATAGATAACTACAGCACTGTGTCTGTACACAGGAGATCTACATTTCACAGAGCACATACTTTTATTTATTTATTTATTTTTTGCTTTAAAACAAATTTAATCAGTTATACATATACATATGTTCCCATATCCCCTCCCTTTTGCGTCTCCCTCCCTCCCTCCCTATCCCACCCCTCCAGGCGGTCACAAAGCACCGAGCTGATCTCCCTGGAGCACATACTTTTAGATGTGAATGTTGACTGCTCAATTTCTAAGAAGAACGTATACACACATATAGGTACAAAATAGTTATGTATATGTAAATATTAGACCTATATAAACTAATCTATATTATCCATAAAATGAGGGGCCCTTGATAATGGCTAACATTTCTTTTCAGTATTTATTGTGTTCCAAGAACTGATAAATTCTTGCATTGTATGAATTTTCTCTTTTAACCCTCATAGCAACTCGCTGAGAGAAGTAATGTTATCTCTATATTATAGATGAGAAAACTGAGGCAGAAACAGATAACATGCTCAAGAGTACTCAACAAGTAAATTTTAGAGTCAAGATTGGAACCCAAGTTCTCAAGGTTTAGATCCCTTACTCTTAGTCACCAAGCTATATACTGAGTAAGGAGATGAAAGCTGAAGCCATTACCTCATGCTCAAGAAGTTAGACAGAAACTTAGCAGGCATGGTTGAAAGAAAACAGGACTTGGAGTCGTAAGTCCAGAGCCTGAGTTATGAAATGAATTCTCCTCTCATCTAGATATAGGTTTGTTTTTAGAAAATGAAAAAGATCACTGCATATTTTGATGGTTAATTTCTGTACTTAATGATTACAAAAGAATGGAATTTTACCAGGGAGCTATTTTGCAATGACATAACTTATTGATTCAAAATCAAACCTTTATTATAAATTCTTGATTCAAAAGCAAATCTTTATTAAGTCTCCGTTGCATCAGAAGTCTTTCCCATTCTTCATTTCTTTTAAAACCCTTTCCTGTCTACTCCTGGCCAAAGCTTGAAGCCTAATTTAGCATTTGGAAATAAAATAATGAAATAGTCATAACACAGCAATTCCAATGCCTACTGAAATGGAAGCTCTAAATAATTTTTCAGATAATTTAGGAAATTAAAAATATTTACATCATAGATGCAAAGAGAGAAGTTACTTGTGTAATAAAATAAATGGTGAGACAAAAAGTTTCTGGTCAAGTAGATTTGTTTAAATATGAACACTAATTTGAGCTCTATCCCGGTGCTAAAACCCAGTGACAGGTTGCATACAGTTTCTAAAGGGATAGTTCAGTGCATTGGGTCAAATTCATGCCCTAAAATGTGGTATTATTAGTAGTACTAGAAGACAGAGTGTGACTGTCTTCTTTGGGACATAGATAAAGACCCCAAGTTAGACAATATCAAGGACAAGTTATGTAGAATAAGATATTATCCCAGTCTTTGGAACATGTCATCCAGGATTGAACAAGAGGTAGATTTATTATGAAGTACATGAAGCCAGAGACAGTAAGCAATGAGTGGTAGTTGGTTAAAATAGACAGGTTTTAGAAGTAGAGGCAGGGATGTAGAAAACAAACTTAGGGTTACCAGGGGATTGTGGTGGGGAGGCTAAATTGGGAGATTGGGGCTGAAATATACACACTGCTATACATAAAATAGATAACTAATAAGAACCTGCTCTTCTTATTAGCACAGGGAACTCCACTCAATACTCTGTAATGGGCTATTTGGAAATGACTCTAAAAAAAAATAAAGGTGGATATATGTATATGTATAACAGATTCACTTTGCTGTACACGTGAAATTAACACAACACTGTAAATCAACTATATTCCAATAAAATTATTTTAAAAAATAGGTTTTAAGAACCATAGTCAGGGAGCAGTGTGGATTGGAAAGACCTGGCAAGAAATATTTCTGCATCCTCAGACAATGCTCCCCAAGCTGGCTATTGCAAGGGTGAGCATTTAAGAGATCTTTGACCTAAGGAGGACAGGAGATTAACAATCAACCCCAATGTGCATGAATTATTCTCCTCTGTGTTATCAGAAATCAGATGGCATCCTAGAGCAAGGGTGAGCAGATCTTTTCTGTAAAGGGTCAGATAGTAAATATTTTGGATTTTGTGTACCATACCTCTCCGTTGCAACTGCCTATCTGCTGCTGTAGCACAGAAACAGCCATGCACCATACGTTAATGAATGGGTGTGGCTGTGTTCAAGCAAAACTTTATGTATAAAACCAGGAGTCAAGCGAGATCTGATCAGTGGGCCAGAGTTTGCGGACCCCAGTTCTGGGTCAGTGTTCACAGCTGAATGAGTCATGAGGCCTTAAGTTCCAGTTCTCATTGTACTACTTTCTACCTGGGTGAACTTGAGTTCATCCTTCTATTTATATGGGCCACTATATTAGTCAAGCTTCTCCAGAAAAACAGAACCAACAGCATGTGTATACAATGTGCCCATATATATTGATAGATCTAGATCTAGATATCAATATTGATACCTAGATCAATATCCATATCTATATAAAGATAGAGAAAGAGAGATATTTTAAACAATTGGTTCACACAATAATAGAGGCTTGGTCAATTCAAAATCTGCAGGTTAGGCTGTCTAGAGACTCTAGGAAGAGTTGCAGTTCAATTTCTGTAAGTCTTCTGGCAGAATTCCTTTTTGCGACAGGGAGGTCAGTCTTTGTTTTATTAAGAGTTTCAACTGATTGGATGAGGCACACCCATACTATGGAGGATAATCTGCTTTACTCAAAGTCCAACACCAATTTAAATATGAATTTCATCCAAAAACACCATCACAGAGACTACCCTGGTGGCACAGTGGTTAAGAATCCGCCTGCAAATGCAGGGGACACAGGTTTGAGCCCTGGTCTGGGAAGATCCCATGTGCCGTGGAGCAAATAAGCCCGTGCACCACAGCTACTGAGCCCGTGCACCTAGAGCCCATGCTCTGCAACAAGAGAAGCCACCGCAATGAGAAGCCTGCACACCACAACAAAGAGTAGCCCTCGCTTGCTGCAAATAGAGAAAGCCCACGTGTGACAACGAAGACCCAACGCAGCCAAAAATATCAATCAATCAATCAATCAATCAATAAAAATTGTAAAAAACACGAAAACACCATCACAGAAATATCCAGAATAATATCTGACCAAATAACTGGGCATGGTGGCCCAGACAAATTGACATAGAAAATTAACCACCTAAGCCATAGTTTTGTCATCTTTTACTGAGAAATTTGACTTATCTGAACTATTTTGATAACTAGAAGATACCGTCTAGAGGTAACACCCTCAGGGTTTTACATGGTAGGCAGCAGAGGGAAAGAGCCCATTTGTCCAGTCAGATGACACCTAAAGGATAAAATTCTGTCTTCTCTTTCCAACCCACAAGGATGAATGCCAAAAATACATCACTTATATCTGCTTTAGCTAACATAGGATAGGTCTGGAACAGACCTATGCTCCCAGTAAGCCTCATGAAATGCTATTTCATTAAGGGGAGACTTTACTTGCTAAGATTAGAAGCAAAAGAGGGTGGTGGATGAAACACTGCCCAAGGATATAAGTTCATGCAAGGAAGCAGGAGAGAGAATGGGTATCCGAAGATGTGTGCTCTAAGCCAACACTAATTCCACAGCATCAGGTTATAATTCAGGGAGCACAAGTGCTGGGGGTTTTTTCCCCCTCTTTTTTCCCCCAAAGAGGGACAAATCAAGCATACTGACAAAGGAAGAGCATTAGTTACCACAGATAAATTCCTTTTTAGAGGTGATCTCGCAAATAATTTGGCTCAGTGTAGACTATGATTTGGTTCCAAAAACCATAAGCTAGAGCATTTCATTCCAGGTCCCTCCTCAAATATCCATGATAGGTAGAAATTTGGCATCAGTAGTTCTTGAAATCTCCCCAGGTGATTATAATATGCAACCAGGGCTGAGAATCTGGAGATGTAGAGAGAATTTAAATTCAACTTTAGTTAAACAGTAAAACAAGCTCTGACTCTACTGGCTGGAGCTAGAAAAGGATATGCATTTACTGGGATGAGAAGATAAAGAAAACCAGGGAGTAAATCAAATGCTTTACACCTGTGCTTAGCTAATTGTTACTCAGATAATTCAGACAATCTTACAGCACCTGAACCCTGAAATTCCTTAGTTCTGTTTAAAAAAAAGTAACTCTTCAAGTAACTGAACTCTGAGAATCATGTAAATCATAAAGAAAAAGAAGAAATCTTATTTTTTGAATTAGTTGATTTCATATATACTGTTTCACTTTCATGATGTTAACTAGTTAGCTTTCTTTCCATTTTATGTTTGAGGAAAGTAAGGCTTTAAAAATCTCAGTAATTTTCTCAAGGTCACTTGTTAAGGGTGTGGTAGGGAGCATAATGGCTCCTAAAAATGCCCTCACCCTAATCCCTAGAACCTATTAATATGTTCCCTTACATGGTGAAGAGGACTTTGCAGATATGACTGAAGTTATAGACCTTGAGATAGAAAGATTATCCTGGATTACCTCATGGAACAAATCTAATTGCATGAGTCCTTAAAAGTAGAAAACCATTCCCAACTGTAGAAAGAGAAAGAGAGAGATGTCCTAATAGAAGCAGAATCAGAGAGATTCAACATTTTGGGCTTTGTAGGTGGAGAAAGGGGACTCTGAGTCAAGGACTACAAGTGACCGCTGGAAGCGGATAAAGTCCAGGGAACAGAAACACCCCTAAGAGCCTCCAGAAAAGAATGTAGCTCTGCCAACACTTTCTTTTTCTTTTTTAACCATCTATATTGGAGTATAACTGATTTACAATGGTGTGTTAGTTTCTGCTTCATAACAGTGAATCAGCTATACGTATACATATATCCCCATATCTCCTCCCTCTTGCATCTCCCTACCACCCTCCATTCCCGATCGCACCCCTGTAGGTGGACACAAAGCACAGAGCTGATCTCCCTGTGCTTTGCGGCTGCTTCCCACTAGCTATCTATTTTACATTTGGTAGTGTATATATGTCCATGCCACTCTCTCACTTCATCCCAGATTACCCTTCCCCCTCCCTGTGTCCACAAGTCCACTCTCTATGGCTGCGTCTTTATTCCTGCCCTGCCCCCTAGGTTCTTCATAACCATTTTTTCTTTTTTTTAGATTCCATATATATGTGCTAGCATATGGTATTTGTTTTTCTCTTTCTGACTTACTTCACTCTGTATGACAGTCTCTAGGTCAATCCACCTCACTACAAATAACTCAATTTCATTTCTTTTTATGGCTAAGTAATATTCCATTGTATATATGTGCCACATCTTTATCCATTCATCTGTAGATCCTGCCAACACTTTTACTTTACTCAATTGAGACCAATGTCAGACTTGTAAGGTAATAAATCTACATTGTTTTGAGTCACTATATTTGTGGTCATTTGTATGGAAGCAATAAAAAACTATTACAGGGGTCCTACAGGAGCCAGGCTATATATTTATACTTAAGTATTTCTGAAATGAATTTAACCTTGTGATTGACAGCAGCTTCCAAGGGATCCCACCACACACCTGAGGCAAAAGCAGCCTAATACAAAGCAGTGACAGCAGCAGGTCACTGCCCCACACTTGGGGTAGAGGGGGACTCGATCTACTGTAGCAGCAGCATAGCCTGAATGGGAACCCATCCTCCTGTGGCACTAGTCCCATCAACATTAGTCTAATCTGCTAGCACCTGCTGCGCCAACAGGCCCAACATATACAAACCCTCCAACTCAGCAGCATTAAGTGAGCCAGACTCAGTGTTTCCTGAAACTCATATCCAAAGGCACTGGAAAGCCCAGATATCACCTAATGTTATGAAAACATTAAAAAAAAAACAATAACAGAAGACTGGGAACTTCAGAAAGAAAAGGGGAACAATGGAATGGGTGAAAACAAATGGGGTATATATAAGAGACTATCATTAGCCTCATGAGTTTCTTAAATACTATCTGATGGTCAAAGCAAATATTATGACACCATCTGATGTGGTTCTCAATGTAGAGAAAGGAAATACTACAGAAAATCATACTTTAAAACTGGGGAATATTAAGAGACTAAATGGAAGTAAAATTTTGGAACTTCACTTGAAGTAATAAAACACTGATTCCAGTAGGCTATGGTAAGTTACATATGTATACTGTGATGCCAAAAGCAACCACTAAGAAAACTATACAAACAGTATACACAAATGATTATAAATAAAGTAAATTAAAATGGACTTATTAAAAAATGTTTAAGTAACCCACCAGGCAAAATAAGAGAAACACAGGATTGAGAAACTAAGGTAAAAGACAAAACAAAAAATAAAATGGTAGACCTAATCTTTAACATAGCAATAATTACATTAACTGTACATGATCTAAATAACCAAGTCAAAGACAGAGATTGGAAGAGTAGATTAAAAATTCACAAGCATGATCCAACTATATACTGTCTATAAGAAGTTTACTTTAAACATCATGATATAGGTAGTTCAAAGTAAAAGGAAGATAATGATATATCATGTGAATGTTAATCAGAAAAAGTAGGAATGGCTATATTAATATCAGATAAAGTCGACTTCAGAGCAAAGGAAATTATTAGGGGCAAACAGGGTCATTACATAAAGATAACAGGAATAATCCACCTAGATGACCTAATGATACTAAATGTGTGTGCACCAAACAACAGAACTTCAAAATACATGAAGCAAACACTGAAAAAAGTAGTAAAAGGAGAAAATTTTAAATCCACAATTATTATTTGAGACTTCAGCACAGCAATTTATAGAACTACCAGAGAGAAAAATCAGCAAGAATATGGAAGAAATGAAAACATCATCAATCAATAGGATATAACTGACATTTAAAGAACACACTCAGTAATAGCAGAATACATATTCAAGTGTCCATGGAATATTCACTGGACAATACAAAGAACCTTAGCAGATTTAAATTGTAATGTGCCTAAGTGTTGGATGCTAAGACTCAGAGGATTTCTTATTTCTTTCATTTATATATTCATAAAAAATTAGCAGATTTAAAAGAATTAAAATCATAGAGTATGTTCTCTAGCCATAATGGAATCAGACTAGAAATCAATAACAGAAAGACAACAGGAAAATCTTCAATCATGTGAAAACTAAACATCACAATTCCAAATAACTCATGGGTAAAAAAGACAGCAGCAAGGAAATATTTTTTAATGCATAGAATAAAAGAAAATGGAGATATAACAGATCAAAGTTTGCAGAATGAAGTGAAAGCAATGCTGAAAGGGAAGTTTATAGCACTAAATTGGGAAAGAAAGTATTTCAAAGCAATAATCTAATTTTCTATATTACAACAGTAAAAAAGGAAGAGGAAAAAAACACTAAACAAGCAGAAAGAAGGAAATAATAAAGATGAAATAGAAATCCATGAAACTGAAAACAGGAAAATAGGGGGGAAAAATCAATGAAACAAAAGGCTGGTTCTTGGAAATAAACAATCAAATCAATAAAGATCTAGCAAGACTGATAAAGATAAAAAGATGGATGGCACAAATCACAGATATCAGAAATGCAAACAGGGATACCATGACATATCCTGCAGGTTAATGAGGAACAAGTTGTTATGAGCAAGTCTACACTATAAATTCAAAAATGTAGATGAAATGGGCCAATGCTTCTACACTCAAAACTACCAAAACTCAGCCAAGATGAAATAGATAATCTCAATTTTCCTGTAACCATTAGAAACACTGATTTTTCATTTAAAAACTCCCAAAAGGAATATTCAGGCTTAGATATTTCACTTTTACCCAAGACATAAAGAATTAACACCAATTTTACATGATTTGATAAGAAAGAGAAGTAGAAGGAACAGTTCCTAATTAAATTTATGAAGCCAGTATTACCTTGATACCAAAACTGGACAGGGATAGTATAGAAAGAAGAAAACTACAGACCAATATTTTTTATGAAATTGGCTGTAAAAATCCTCTGCCAAATATTAGCAAATTAAATCCAGAAATATACAAAAAGAATAATATACCATGACCAAGTGGCATTTATTCTAGTTATGCAAAGTTGGTTAAATATTTGAAAATCAGACAATGTTATCCACCATAACCAATAGATTAAAGGGAAAAGTCATGTGATCCTATCCAATAATGCAGAGAAAGCACTTGACAAAATCCAATCTCATTCATGATTTTAAAAAAAGAAGGAAAAAGAACTCCAAGCAAACTAGGAATAGAAAAGGAACATACTGAAACTCATAAAGATGATCTACAAACAACCTATACCGACATTATATTTAACTGTGAAAGACTGAATGCATTCTCTGTAAGATCAGAAACAAGGCACGGATATCTGCTCTCACCACTTTTATTAAATATATTACTGGAGGTTCTAGTAAGAAAATAAAGCAAAAATAAATAAATACATACATTTAAAAGTTAAATTTTTAAAAAGTTCATTTAAAAGATAAAAGGACTATTCCTACTATGTTGAATAGGAAGGAATATATCCTACTGAATGTTGAAGAGTAATATATCCTATTATATTGCCTAAGGAAAAGTAAAACTGTCTGTGTCTGAAGATGAGATGATAATCTAAATGGAGAAAATACCAAGGAATCCACAAAAAGCTTGAGAAATAATATTAGTTTGTAAATGTTTTAGAGTACAAGATCAACACAATTTTATCACATTATATATTAATAACAAATGTGTAGAAGCTTAAATTAAAATATGTGATGCCATTTACAACTGACCTAAATAAGTACTTAAATACAAGCCCAAGAAGACATTTATAGGACCTCTATACTGAAAATTACAAAATGCTGATGAAGAAAAATTTTAAAGTCCCAAACAAATAGGGAGACATACCTTGTTCATGGATTAGAGAACACAACATAATAAAGATGTCAATTCTCCCCAATTTAAGAGGCTTAACACAATTACTCTTAAAATGCCCTCAAGGTTTTTGCGGATATAGACAAGCTTTTTCTAAGATTTATATGGTAAGAAGAGGCTGAAGAATAGCTAAAACAATTTGTAAAGGAAGATTAAAATGGGAGGAATTAATCCACCCAATTTCAAAACTTTGCAGTAATTTTGGAGGGTAGATACATAGATCAATGGAATGGAATAGAGAACCCAGAAATAGACTGACATAAATACATTTAACCTGATTTTGACAGCAGTGCAAAAGCTATCAAGGAAGAATAGACATTTCAAAAAATGGTACTGAAACAGTTGGTCATCCCTCGACAAAAACAAAAAATGAACCTTAACCTAAACCTCCACACCTTACACAAAAATTAAATCAAAGTGGATCATAATCTTAAATGTAAAAGCAGGACATTTTTAGAAAAAGAAATAGGAGAAAATCTTTGGCATCTAGAACTAGGTGAATAATTCTTAGACTTGACACCGAAAGTATGATCAATAAAAGCAAAAACTAATAAATTGGATCTCATCAAAATGAGTTAAAAATGCTTCATAGAAGATCCTTTTAAGTGGATGAAAACTCAAATTACACAGTGGGAAAACATATTTGAAAATCCCATATGAGACAGATGACTTGTATCTATAATATACAAAGAACGCTCCAAACAACTTAAAAAAATCCAACTAGAAAATAGGCAGAAGACAGGAACAGACATTTCATGGAAGAGCATATACACATGGCAAAGAAGCACATGAAAAGATGCTCAACATCATTAGCATTAGGGAAATGCAAATTAAGACCATAATGAGATATCAGAGAATAACTAAAATTATAGTGACAACATCAAATGCCGGCGAGTACGTAGAAAAGTTATATCACGTCACTGGTGGGAAAATAAAATGGTTTAGCCACTCTGAGAAACAGCTTGACAGTCTCTTTTAATCCTAAAAGTAGATTCACCCTACAACGCAGTACTTGTACTCTTGAGCATTTATCCAAAAGAAACAAAAACTTAATTAAGTTCCCACAGAAACTTACACATAAATGTTCATAGCAGTTTTATTTATAATAGCCAAAAACTGGCAACTACCCAAATGTCTTTCAATGGATGAATGTTGAAACAAATTGTGATAAAATCTTATGATAGAATACTACGGAGCAACAATAAGGAACAAATTATTAATATATGCAAAAATTAAAATGAACTTCAAGGGAATGATGCCGAAGAAAAAGTTTTTAGAAGCCAATCTCCGAAGATTAAGTAATTCATGATTATGTTTACATATTATTCTTAAAATAACAAAACTGAAAAAAAAATAACAAAACTGTGGAGATGGAGAACAGATTAGAAGTTGCCAAGGGTTAGAGATGGGGGTAGAAGGTACAGTGGGGAAACTTTGTGAGGTTTTTGTGGTCCCAGTACAAATAATACAGCACTCTTGGTTTTAATCCCTAAAGATTTTAAAAAACAATTCCTAATAAGAGTTGTCCAGATATTTAGCAATGGCAGCAGATTACAGGTATAGCTCCCCAACATGACAACTTCAAAAGAGATTGTACTAATTCAATGCATATGTTAATTTTAAAAAGGCCAGTCACAGTACTTAAATGGTATATATCTTAACGATATTTTTCTAAGTATCTAGCTATACCAGATGGACTAGCAGGATTTTCTGTACATTCAATCTTATTTAAGACAGTAAATCTTATAATAAGAGAGTTAAAAAAAGAAAAAGAAAAAACAACACACCTCAACTACAGTTGGATATTCTCATAGGAAGATGAGGTGAAAAAAGTAGCAGTGGTTCAAAAGCTTAAGCAGTGGCACCTAAATTTGGCTGCATATTAGAATCATCTGAAGCACTTTTTAAAAACCCTCACACTGACTGTTGGTCATCCTAGACCAATAAAATAACTTTAAATCTCCTCAGACGATGCCAGTGTCTAGCCAGAACTGAGAACCAGCAGACTAAGCAGAAGGGGATGTTTCTACAAAGATTTCTTAACAATAAGTCCTTTCACCCAATCAGATTTACCTTCCCACAAAGGGGTAAAGAAGGCTAGATGTTGTCCATACTTGCTTAGCTTTAATTAGCACTTGTGACTTGCCCAAATCCTAGATCATGTTTCCCCTAAATTTCATGTTATTCCCTAAGTTTTTCAAACCCAGGGCTAAGGGGTTTGCCAGGATGAGATTTTAAGTGTTCACACAAGGGAAGTCCCTGGCAAACCAGGACAGCGGTCACTCTACATTGAATTGTAAAGCATCCTAAGTAACCCTGCCACTGCTCCCAGATACTAGTCTGTGCCAACCAGTGGAGAAAAGGCATTCTCCATTACTACCACGGCAAATGCTGCTGTACTTGCCTTGGCTACTCCCTATCTTTTCCAGGCGTCACTCCCCTTCACCTGCTGGTGGACGCTTTGGCCAGCTGACAATGCAGATATTTTCAAACTTTAAGGTGAATAAAAATCATATGGAGGGCCTGTTATAACAGAGATCACTGAGCCCCTCTAGAGTTGCTGATTCCATAGGGCTGGGATAGGGCCCTAAAACTTGAATATCTGACACATTATCAGGGGACGCTGGTAAAGCTGGTCAGGTTGTTACCGAATGCAGGTTCGTGTGTCTGAAGCACAGTGAGGCCAAACAAACCTAAAGGTTGTTCATGACATTTTTTTTTTTTTAATTCCGTATATATGTGTTAGCATACGGTATTTGTCTTTCTCTTTCTGACTTACTTCACTCTGTATGACAGACTCTAGGTCTATCCACCTCATTACAAATAGCTCAGTTTCATTTCTTTTTAGGAATAAAGACACAGACCTACTTGAGAATGGACTTGAGGATATGGGGAGGGAGAAGGGTAAGCTGTGACAAAGCGAAAGAGAGGCATGGACATATATACACTACCAAACGTAAGGTAGATAGATAGTGGGAAGCAGCCGCAGAGCACAGGGAGATCAGCTCGGTGCTTTGTGACCGCCTGGAGGGGTGGGATGGGGAGGGTGGGAGGGAGGGAGATGCATGAGGGAAGGGATGTGGGAACAGATGTATATGTATGACTGATTCACTTTGTTATAAAGCAGAAACTAATAAAAAAAAAAAATAAAATTAAATTAAATTAAAAAAAAAAAAACCTAAAAGTTGGAGTCTGGAGAAGAGAAAGGTTTATTGCAGGATCGAGCAAGGAGAGGGGTGGTCCGTGTTCCAAAACCCCTGAAATCTCCAAAGGATTTCAGCAAAGCATTTTTAAAGGCCAGGTGAGGGAGGGACATCCCAGGGCATGTGATCAGCTCGTGCACAATCCTCTGACTGGCTGATGTTGAGGCCACAAGACAGGTAACATTATCCATCCTTAGGTGCCAGAAGGTCTGGGGGCTACATGCTCATGATCATCAAAGAGTTCATTTCTTCCATTGGGTGGTGGTTTTTAGCATCTGAAAACTCAAGAAATATGCCTGAGATACTATTATCTGAGTACTTCAGAGAGAAACTACAATAGAGGATATGGGGGATGGGTCTGTCCTAGGAAGGCCCCATAGGGTACTGCTTGGTTACAAGGTGACCATACTTTGAGAACCACTGCTCTAGTGGCTTGGAATGTTAAGAAAGTAATGGAAGAATCCCTTCCCAGATCTAGATTCTAGTATCACCAGCTATTTTGGTGGGAGGAAGGGTAAGTTTTGTCCTTGCTTGGACTTCTTGTTCATTTATATCGAAGCCTATTTGAGGCAGTGCACTCGGCAGTCCTGCAGATCTGTCTTTTGCTTCAACAGTGTTTGGAATGAACAGACCCAGGGACGCTCCTTGCTCCAGCCCCCGACCACCCTCCAACCTTTCTTCCTTTTGCAACCTTTGGAATCAGACACTCAGCTATCCTCAGCCTCCAGGACAGGCCAACACCAGTTTTTGAGCTTAGCTCCTTATCACTGATCAACCACGAGTTCCCAGGTTCGTCAGAATTATTCCACCGAGGTGGAAGCCGCCACCCACCGCCTGTTCAACATGCATCTGTGGACACTTACCTCTCTCTGAGCATCTATTTCGACAGCAACAATGGGACTCTGGACAGTATGGGCCACATTTTTCGCCAACTGGCTGAGGAGAAGTGTGAGGGCGCCCAGCGCCTCTTGAAAATGCAAAACCAGTGCTGCGGCCGCGCCCTCTTCCAGGAGGCGCGGAAGCCTTCTCAGGATGAGTGGGGTAAAACCCAGGATGCTGTGGAAGCCGCCATTCTTAGGGAGAAGAATCTGAACCAGGCACTATCGGATCTGCGCGCCCTGGGTCCTGCCCGTGCAGACTCCCAGCTCTGTGACTTCTTGGAGAGCCGCTTCCTGGAGGAGCAGGTGAAACTCATCCAGAAGATGGGCGACCACCTGACCAACCTCCGCAGGCTGGCTGGTCCGCAGGCTGTGCTGGGCGAGTATCTCTTTGAAAGGCTCACCCTTGAGCCAAACAGGAGTCTCTGAAGTCCAGCCGCGTCTGAGGAGACCCTCTGGCGTCAGAGCTTCTGCCTGAAGCCCCGCTCTGCAGCCACTAGGCAGCTTTGTAACCGCCCTGGAGCCCTCTCCCAAGCCTTGGACCAAATGGAAACAGTAACGTTTTTTGCAGAAGGAAAAAAAAGCCTATTTGAAATACAAACACAACAAAGCGAAAAAAAGAAATATATACATATATTCACGTTCTTTTAACATATGAATTGCCCCACTTTATCTGTGTGAAATAAGTTTGTTCCCATTATTGGGCTGGTTCTCAAGCTTTGCTGCTCGTTTGAATTACCTAAAGAGCTTGGAAGAAAAACATTGGTGTCTGGGTCCCAGCCCCAGAGATTTTGATTCAGTAGGTCTAGGGAGGAGCCTGGGCACGGGGAGGTCTCAGAGTTCCCCAGGTGATTCTAATGTGCAGCAACTTTGTGAACCACCTCTTGGCTTCAATGCAGCTAGTCATCAGATATTAAATCTAAGACACATGGACTACTAGTGCGTGAGCTCTGTTGCTAGGTGTATTCCATTTTCTTCCTCCTGGAAGATTCGTGCCAGGGAAAATGATTGATAGTTGTGTTACTTCTCTGAAATGGATGGAAATTTCCAATTAGCGTGAACAGGGGAGGGTGAATGGGTGAATGCAATAAGGTGTATCATTTACGTATTGCCCTATGTGTATGGCTAGAAGCTTTTGCAACTGAGGTTTCATGCTAATGGTAATGCTTGTCCTCCTAATGCAGCTGTAAACTTTATAAGCCCATAGGTAGACAGCATCACAAAATATTTACCCCTCCCCACTGGCCCACTCTCAAGCTTCACTCCCGTTCCCCAATACACAAATGTGCATCAATGCGCTTGAGACCAATATCAACATACTGACCTTCAATTCTTCTACTTTGCAGCTTCCCTCTTATCAGGAGATGTCAGCATTTAGTGCAAGGACAAATGCTTGCCTCTTGAGGAGTAATGTAGACAAAGCCTCCAAGAGACAAATAGGCCTCAGGGAGGGGGAAAAAGTCTTTCAAAAAGGTTGATGCCCAGAGGAGGCATTTTCAGTCATCTCAGCTTAGAGGTCAAATATCCAAAATTAAAAAGGTTAAAAAAAAAGAAGAAGAAAGCAAGGAAGAAAAGAAGGAAACAATTTTCTTATCTCATAGTAATAAGGCAGTTTTCCTTAAAAAAAAAAGACTTAAGCCTTAAATTCTCTTTCCTAATCAAAATGTGCTTTTCCATCTTTAGACTATTCCTCTTATATCCTGTATTATTCATGATGTTTAATTCTTGAAATAGCACATGGCTGAAAACAGAAGCTAACCTCTTGTTCACTATGAATTAAATCTTCTTTTCCTAGGACCCGTCTACAATGTACAATTTGGGGTTGGCCAACATTATTTTCTCTGAAATACGTTACAGCATTTTGCCTTTTCAATATATAGTTATACAATACATTGTTAACACAACATATTTAATATAGTCAATATAGTAAATACAACTATAACACACATGATATGATGCCACTTTGGTGGTTTTCTTCATCCATGTAATTCTGAAATTTGACAGTATAGTTTTCATATTCTAATGCGCTGAGTATTACCTTTGCAAGGATAGAAAAATAAAATAAATTCATAATATTCTTGTGTGGTTTGCCCCTGGGGTGGATTACCCTAATGGGGGGATATTTGAGTCTTTCCCCAAGTCATTAAAAATCCTCCAGCGAGCAGCCCCTTGTCCTCTCCAGGGAGTGGGGGGAAAGGATCTTTAATCATAATAATCCTGGGGGGAGAAGCCGGTAGGATCCTGGGACGTCGTGCAGTTAGTTGTCTGAAGATTCTTCAATCACTATGTCAAGTGACACAGATGTTTCTCTTTCTTCATATGATGAAGATCAGGGATCTAAACTTATCCGAAAAGCTAGAGAGGCACCATTTGTCCCCATTGGAGTGGCAGGTTTTGCAGCAATCGTTGCATATGGATTATATAAATTGAAGAGCAGGGGCAATACTAAAATGTCTGTTCACCTGATCCACATGCGCGTGGCAGCCCAAGGCTTTGTTGTGGGAGCAATGACTCTTGGTATGGGCTATTCCATGTATCAAGAATTCTGGGCAAAACCTAAACCTTAGAAGAGGAGATGCTGTCTTGGTCTTGGTGGTGCTTGCTTTACTTAGACATCTCATATTGAGGTTATATGTTTATGTTAAAAATAAATTCTGTGGGTCGGACAATAACATAGTAATTTGAATATTGGCTTCCTTTCTTGTAGGCTTGATTTGCCTAGTGACTAGTTCACTCGCTAGGTCATTCAGGGGAGTCAGATTAGCAGAAAAACATGTCACTTTTAAATGCATTTGATAGTGGTACAGTGTCCACCTTCTTAAACTCTTCTGATAAAATTGCTTGTAAAGAGGACAACATGCCAAACCTGAAAATGCTCCCAGTTGTTGCAGAATATCATATGCTTTTGATGTAATGTAGGAATCCTATTTACCCCAGTTAATTTAACTCTTTCTGACTGCCTTGTGGACTGAGTACTGTTTTTAAGGTCTGGTTGGCTCTTGAAGGACCCTTTCAGAACACTGCACGGAATAATTATAAACCTCCCAGCAACTATGTGTGTGTGTTTAAACCAAACCTAAAGAGCTGGTAACAGCTGCTTTGAAGTAGTATCTGTTTCAGAATCATAGTTGTAAACATGAGAATAACTTAACTGTAGATCCCCGTTTAGCTGTTTTGTAATTGCAGAATTATAGTTTGCTGCTGTTATATTAGAATAATTTTTAAATGGCATTTTGAAATAGAAATGTGTATTTTAAGTGCTAATGCAAAGGTAAATGAAAAATACTTTTTAAATGTGTGCAGTCTGTTTATTTTCTCTGAAAGAATCATAAATGTTAAACTAAATAAATTGCCTGTAATGGAAGTGATTTATGAGCAAGCTGGTTTGGTCAGACACTATACAAACTTTGGTATACTACAGAATGCTTTGTTGTACTTGTGAAATTCTCTCGTCTAACCTGAATTTACATTCCATGGTGATAACATGGTAAATGTAGTGTTATTAAAGTAAGTGAACACACACACACAAAAAAATAATAATAATAATAATAATCCTGGGGGGAGAAATCTCGGAAATAAGACATCTGCTTCTGTGCCTTGTTGTTTTGCAGAATAGCAATGATTGCCTTAGCAGCTTCTATTGCCATATGTATACAATAAGTAAATGAACAGAAAATTGAATGAACGCATAAAAGAAGGATAAACCCACCCAGCTTAACAAACCCACTCTCTCACCTGCTGTGCCCTGAAACATGAAAGAAAGAATCACGGGATCATAAGGATTAATAAAATAACAGTCTCTGTTAACAATATTGACAGGAGGTATAAGGATAATTTGTCTGATGTGGGACCAACAGCTTAACTAACTGCTTAATTCTTTTTTTTTAAGGGCAATTCATTCATTTATTGTTTAAAGATTGCAAGACAACATCTGAATTTTTGTAGCACAATTTAAATGTTTTACAGAGTAAAACAGAGTATAAGCAGAGTATAATAGCAAAAACAATTAGTTTCCAGTAATATCTATATCTCTATTCAGAATTAAGTCTTCCACAGACATGTAACCTGGAAACAAAAGCCTGTTACAATAAGCAAAGCTTCAACGGAGTGGCTACTTTTCGGGCCAGGGAAAGGTTCATCCCTATAGGAGGATGATGTGCTATGTAAAATGGCTGCAAGGTCACAGCCTTGAGGGCGTTGGAAGTCTAGTATCCTATTCCACATTAAGTAGTTCAGGGAACTTCAAACGTCCGTTCATCTGCAACCAAGCTGGCAACCTTTAACTGCTATTTCAAGCAGGTAAGAAATAAATGAAAAGAAATCCCTACATTGATGTTCCTTGATTTACACTGTTAAATGGTTCATTAACATGTAATTCTGGCTAAGAATTACATTTGAGACTCCTTGCCCAGATTTTGGTTAACAGTACAAATCTTTCAGAAATTCATGTTTTTATTAATCAATAATTTGTCAGCTAGGATACGTTCAGGCATCAGCTGCAACTTCAAAATAGGTGCACTGCCTCAGCGCTTTGGAAAGACATAATCTAAAACACTAATAGCAGACAAAATATCTGTTACTAGACAGCATGTGTGCAGGACAGCAAGACAGAAACATATTCATATGTGCCGCGGACCAGCCTCAGAAAGAGGATTTCACCGCCCAGGGTCAGAAGGGACGGGGTAAGGAACTGAAGTAGCACCGACGAATGGGGTCAGAAGGACCAAGACAACTGATGGTTGCAAGGCAAGTTTTATTATGCTACAGTTGCAGATTATATAGACTAGAAAAGGGAAGGTTGCCAGACGGTGGTTTACATTATCTAATGACTGTCTCGGCTCAAGGTTAACTTCCCTGGGAGAAAACCCATAAACCCAGAATCATCCAAAATAACCTGCACGTGCAGGGTGGAGACAGATTGGCTTGTCTCATTTTCCATTCTTTCTGATTTCTGGGCCCTGGTGATTTATCTCCCATGGAATGGAACAAGGAGGGGAACAAGTAGGGACAGTCCCTTCGAGCAGCGGCGGCATGCCTGGCATGTCCATAGCCTGCTCTCAAGGCTGACTGCTTCCCACAGGTCCTCCTTTTTTATTTTTGAAGTTTTGCTGCAAAATAATTCCATGAACCTTAGTGCCGAGAGTAGTATACTGTTGCATGAGGATACGAAACAGACATGAGAAGATTATTATCAATAATAGGCAAATTATGGCCAGGGTAATAAATCCTGACAATCCTCTAGTAATCCACGACTAAGGGTTTAACCACTTTAAATGATCCAGTAAAGTTTGAATTACATCTTCTGGTGAAATATCATCAAGATGTGCATTTTGTATATCCTGAATTTCAGCATTTAATTTCTTAAGATCAAGACTAATATTATCTGACCAAACACTCAGCAGATGCATTTTTACTTCTTCCCATTCCCAAACACAGTCATTGTACTTGTAAGAAATAACACAAATCCACGTATACTTTGCATGACAAGCTAAACGCATCCTCAATTTTAATGCTGCCATCTGATCTCCAATCCTCAAAATTGCATTTTTAAATTCATCTAACTTGTTATTAATCTGTAAATCTATGTGACTTTGTAAAGATTAAGCAAGACTGGTATTTTGAGATAATTGATTAGCAAAGTGAGCATGATTAATACTCTGTGAAAGAGCAAGACGGGCAGTAGCCGCGGTAGCAGACAGAGCAGCCAAGGCAAGTAAACTTACTATTAGCCACCCAATAAAGCGTCTCCTTCTCTGCAAGGCTTTGGAGAGTTCCACCCATGCCTGTACTCCCGTATCTTCATACCAAGGTTCTCTCAGATGTACAGGCACCATAACATATATGGGTTGCCTTAGTATAAGCACAGATTGTGTTCCTGCAGAAGGGAACATACAACTGCTAAAAATACAATGAACACAGCTAATATTATATCCTCCTTTGGAAGAATTACCAATGTTAATAGAACCAATCAAAAGTGTATATGGAGGAGCAACACAAGTTATAACAGGTGTATTGGAATAAGTTAGAGCTAGTTTCCATATATCCCAGTTCTTTTGAAATGTGATAAACCTATCTATGATGGGAATAGAAGAGAGAAGAATTGACCCCTTGGTATGATCTGTAGTACACCATATTTGGTTATTATTCCAAGATGCATTGCAACATTCAAAATTGGATCCAGCAAAGTTAATGGTCATAAAAGGAGGAAATTGAGGTTTTGATTTTCTGTTAAGAATAGTAACCTTATGTCCAACTATAAGTATCCCTTGTCCTCCAAGTAAATGCTTCATACAGAAATAATTTCCTGAATCTTCACCTGGAACCTTGGCTATAGTAATAGCGGAATCCCGAAGTGGTGAGGCATATGAGATTCGACCTCTAATATTAATAGCTTGCCCATTTTTATACCGAATGATGGTATCCTTAAGATCCTCTCGTCGGCTGGTAGCCGGGCCTGTAAGAGTCATGTTGGTTCCTGTAAAATGAAGGTTCATGAAAGCAAAACAGTGTAATAAATGAGTGATAACATGTTTAGTAGCTTCTCGGGTCTGTGCTGTAGCACAGAGGAAACCAGAATAAGTATCAATAGTGACATGAACAAATTGTAATTTCCCAAAAGACGGGATATGAGTAACATCCATTTGCCATAAATGACTAGGTGATAATCCACGAGGATTAACACCATAATGTGGAACAGGAAGGTGAGGTAAGCACTGTGGGCATTGCTTAACAATTTGTCGGGCGGCTTCACGAGTAAGGGAAAATTCTTTGCGTAACGTAGCCGCCGACTGATGGTGTAAAGCATGCGATTGCTGTGCTGCTTGTGAAGCAGTTTGATCATAACTTACCATGATATGAGGGTGTCCAGGACATGGACCATGAGTATCAACAGTATGAAGATAATGAATGCAATACCGTAGCCATTCTTGACAGCATGACGAACGGAAAGGAGGAGGACGGTAAATTGGGATATGTCCTGCTTTAGGGAAAAGAGATTGAGGAGGAAGAGGAACTTTAACTTTATTTTTGGGAGGCAAACACACAGGATAAAGATCACGTGTAGATCGAGTTAAAACATCTGCAGTCGCATTAAGTTTAGACAATGGACCAGTCAAGTTAGAATGAGCACGGATATGCAGAGCTGCAACACGACCATCGTGGGAACGAATAAGCTGTTGAAGCAAACGAAAAGAGGATGATAATTCAGGGTCATTAGTATGTCCTCTGGTCGCAGTCTCCAGAAGAAATAATAAGCTGATAAGATAGTTACTATCAGAAAACAAATTAAAAGATATAGAAGGCAAATGTTTAAAAGCCATAATGACAGCATACAGTTCAACACGTTGAGCTGAAGTCAAGGAAGTTTGTTTAATGAGTTTGGTTCCGTCGTCAATGATTACAGTAGCCACTCCTGAAGAAGAACCGTCTGTAAAAACCAAAGGTACATGAGGAATAGGCTGTTGCCTAATTATAGAAGGAAAGATATAACAGTTAACTTTGTCGAATTGGATCAATTTATCAGCAGGGTAATGGCATTCCAAGGTACCTGAAAATCCTGCAAGAGCAAGACCCCATTCATTACTATGTTGAAAAAGCCAATTTTGTTGACTAACTGAATAAGGGATAATAATTTGAGAAGGTTCTATACCCAGAAGTTGTAAGCATCTAGTTCTACCTTGCATTATTAGCTTACTACTAAGTTCAAAATAAGGGTTAATAACCTTAGAGGATGTAGTTTTCATATGAATCCATTCAATAATTCCAACAGTTTGCCATAAGATGGCAGTAGGCACATGAGGTGTTGGACAAGCAATTAAAGAAATTGGCAGGTGAGTATGCATTCGAGTTAATTGTGCAGAGCTGATAGCTCTATTAACTATTTGTAAAGCTTGAAGTGCTTCTGGAGTCATAGAGCATGAAGTAGAAGGATCTGAGTCACCTTTAAGAATATCAAACAAAGGCTCTAATTGAGCAGTAGTAAGTTTTAAGGAAGGCCTTGGCCAATTAATATCTCCAAGTAATTTTTGAAAATCCTTTAATGTTTTTAAATTATCAACTCGAATTTGCAGTTTTTGAGGCCTAATGGTAGTGTTATCAATATATTTTCCCAAATAGAAAAATGGAGATTGTCTTTGAATTTTTTCTGAGGCAATGACCAAGCCAAATGATTGTAAGGATTGTTGTAAAAATTGAAAAGCAGTCTCTAATAAAGAAATATTATCTGTGGCTAAAAGTATATCATCCATATAATGTATGAGATATAACGTTGGAAACCTTTTTCTCACAGGAGTTAAGGCCTGAGCCACATAGTTTTGGCATAATGTAGGACTATTTGCCATGCCCTGAGGCAATACTTTCCATTGAAATCTCCTCATGGGTTCCTTAAAATTTAAGGAAGGCAAGCTAAAAGCAAAATGTTTTCTATCTTCAGGAAACAAAGGAATAGTGAAAAAAACAATCTTTTAAATCTATAACTAAAAGATGATAATTGTGTGGTATGGCTGTTGGAGAGGGTAGGCCTGCTTGAGGAGCTCCCATTATTAGCATAGTTTTATTAACAGCTCTTAGATCCGGTAATAACCTATATTTTCCAGATTTTTTCTTGGTAATAAAAATAGGAGTATTCCAAGGACTATTGGAAATTTCTAAATGCCCTAATTGTTCCAGTACTAATTGTTCTGCAGCTTCTAATTTCTCCTTTGTGAGGGGCCATTGGCCCACCCATACAGGGTCATCACTCAGCCAAGTAATTGGATCAGCAGTGAGTGGAGGAGAATCCAAGGCCCCTAAGAAAAACACAAACCTTGTCTATCATTTTTTATTTTCACATCAATAGGATAGACAGTTCCTTGTTGATTTGTTCCCAGCCCTTTTGTGGGAAGAAATCCTTGATCCAACATCATATTAGAGACTTGAGAATTTGGACTATAAAGTAATACTCCCATTTCTTTTAATATATCTCGGCCCCAGAGGTTTAAAGGCAGCCTAGGCAAAACATAAGGCTGGAAGTATCCTGAATGGCCCTCACTATCTTGCCATAATAATAACTGACTACTTTGCATAGGAGAAGAACTCTGTCCTATTCCTTGAAGTTCTGTAATAGTAGGACTAACGGGCCAATGTTTATGCCAGTGAATCTGTGTCATAACAGAGACATCAGCTCCAGTGTCTAACAAACCTGAAAAAACCTTTCCATTAATGGTTCATTTCCTTTCTGGACGTTCTTTCCCTACCTTCTGAATCCAGTAGGCAGCATTAGATGATCCAAAAGCCTTTGTGTCTCTCTTTTGATGTTGTAAAATTTGTCCATGAGGTACAAAGGGCAAAAGTAGCAATTGTGCAATTTTATCCCCAGGAGAAATCATTATTATATTTTTAATAGTTTGTGCCATGATTTTTATTTCTCCTTTGTAGTCACAATCTATGACTCCTGGCATAATAGTTAAACCCTTCATGGTGACACTACTTCTTCCCAATAATAGTCCCATCAAACCCTTGGGTAAAGGTCCATAGATGCCCGTAGAGAAGGCCTGAGGACCCATTTCAGGAGTTAATACATATCAGGCAGAGGTACTGTGGTCCAGTCCTGCGCTTCCTGCTGTTTCTCTGGAGAGCAAATATATGGAATGTTTTTGTTTTTGGTTAATGTCTGATTGATAGTTTGAGGAGGATACACAGACATTGCCCCTATTATCTGTTGGGGCCGGGGAAGGCCCCGGGAGGAGTTTCCCAACAGTGGTGTTCCATCCTTGTGGGCCACTGAGCGACAATCTCATGCCCAACGTTTTCCCCTATTGCATTTAGGGCATAAACCAGGGATTTTCTGACCATCTGGAGGGTTTTGAGTAGGGAAGGAAGGACCAGGGTTACAGTGAAAAGATCTACATTCTCCAGCAAAATGACCTGCCTTTCCGCATTTAAAACTAGTCTTTGTTCTCTTTGGATTGTTTTTAAACCCCACTTTAGTTAATGCTGCAGCCATAGCAGCACCCTGTATATAAGCAGGCCCAATGTCTGCACAAAGGTGAATGTAATCCTCCAATGTTCCCCGTTTTCTCCAAGGTCGAATCGCAGCCTGACATGCATTATTAGCGTTTTCAAAAGCAAGTTGCTTAACTACAATTGTACCAGTGAGTCCATCCACAATGAGCCTCCCCACCGGCTGTAACAATCTATCTACAAAATCAGCATATGGTTCATCAGGTCCCTGTCTAATTTTTGAAAGATCCTCAGTTTTGTGTGTAGAAGATAACTTCCTCCAGGCTTGTAATGCCAAATGATTTATTTGAGGATAAGCAACAAAGGGATAAGTTAATCGATCTTGTAAAGAAATATATGGTCCTTCCCCAATCAGCAGATGATAATCAACTGGAATATCATGGGTAGCATTCTTTTCTGCTTGTTCAGCAGCCCGTTCATAAAAATCAAACTTCCATATTAAATAATCTCCACCATTTAAACAAGCTCGTGCAATAGACTGCCAATCAGCAGGGGGAAGAGCTTCTCCTGTAATAGTGTCAACCATAGCAGTAGTAAAAGGAGCAGTGGGCCCATATTGAGCACAAGCAGATTTTAAATCTTTCAAAACTTTAAAAGGAAGAGCCTGATGCTCCCTAATAGCCTGTTGAGGATTATTAGGATCAGGTCTTTCCGTGACAGGACAACAGAAAATAGGATCTTCTCCTCGTTTTATTGCTGCTTGTACAGCACGTTGCAAGGGACTGAGCATTTTTAAAGATGGAGAATTTTGAGGAAGACAGTCCTTACTAATTTGCAGCTTTTGCACTGACTTATCTATTATAGCCATTAGAAAATCATCCTCAGGATATTTCTCTCTTTTATGTTTAAAAGCCTCATCTGTTAAGTCAAAATATTCCTCTTCATCTGAAATATTTAAATTGATTAGCTCTTTCGGTTTAGGAAGTGGCCACACAGTAGCTGATAATACAGTCTTTTCTTCTGTCAGAGGCTTATGTTTTTCTAACTTTACATTCAAATCAACACTATCATGAGAAGAACCTAAACATATTTTTATCAGATTCCACAAACTAAATGTAACAACGGCAGTATGAGTAGGCCCTCGAGACTCATAATAAGTTTTTAAATCTTCTCCAACTTTCTGCCAGATTTCTATGTCACAGAGCCGCCATCAGGAAACCAGGGAGATACATCATGGATATGCTGCAAAAATTCAGTCAACTGTGAGGTAGAAACTTTATTACCCCGAGCTTGAAGCATCAAAAGTAAAACCGGAGCAAATAATTCACGCTCCTTTGAGCCCTTTTGCCCCATCTTATTTTACTTCTGACTGTTGCCTTATGCCTCTATTAGTTTCACTTTTACTCGTGTCCACACATATTTTGCATAAGGGTTCTCTTACCTGCACTTTCTTTCTCTTTTCATTGGCTTCACGCTTCAGGTCCCTGTTCGGGCGCCACTTGCCACGGACCAGCCTCAGAAAGAGGATTTCACCGCCCAGGGTCAGAAGGGACGGGGTAAGGAACTGAAGTAGCACCGACGAATGGGGTCAGAAGGACCAAGACAACTGATGGTTGCAAGGCAAGTTTTATTATGCTACAGTTGCAGATTATATAGACTAGAAAAGGGAAGGTTGCCAGACGGTGGTTTACATTATCTAATGACTGTCTCGGCTCAAGGTTAACTTCCCTGGGAGAAAACCCATAAACCCAGAATCATCCAAAATAACCTGCACGTGCAGGGTGGAGACAGATTGGCTTGTCTCATTTTCCATTCTTTCTGATTTCTGGGCCCTGGTGATTTATCTCCCATGGAATGGAACAAGGAGGGGAACAAGTAGGGACAGTCCCTTCGAGCAGCGGCGGCATGCCTGGCATGTCCATAGCCTGCTCTCAAGGCTGACTGCTTCCCACACATATGTTGGCTTGTTTAAGCCTCAAGCCCTCGATCCTTTGAGGAAATACAATAATTTCATTCCTATGGTTTTCAATACCAAAAACTCAACCTCCAGGAGGGCTAAAGTCTAATTTGTACTCCAAACCAAGTAGCAGTGCAGTTCGCTACTACTGAGGCTGAATCCATAAAGACTTCAAGACCACGACCAGAAGACAAGTTATTATATATAATACCCTAGAAGGCCTGAAACATAATTATCATATACATAGCTGGTCCTTCAGAGCTTTTCACCTATAACATGTTTTTTGATGAAAGTTATTTAATGTACTGGAGATAACTGTGACTTACTGATCAAATATTTGAATACTTATACTTACCTGGGATTTCATTTCTGCTGAAAGAAAAAGGAAGAACAGGACTCACCTAAAAAAAAACAATCTTTAGAAATGAAAGTAAAAATCTTATCACACACTCTCACTTTTGGAAGCAGCATAGAGGGGCAGTCAACGGTAAAACACTGGTGAAATAGGTCAAAACTCTAGGCCAAAAATCCATTATTATTATCGTCAGTGACAGTACCACAACTCTGCCCTTCATAATTAATAAGCACTCCTAAGAATCTTCATTTGGCACCAGATGATGTGTTGAAGAGAAACACTCTGGGAGGTTGTGAATCACACTTGGTATTTTGTTAGCCAAGTTACAGGAGAATTTTTAAAGTGGGGGGAAGGGAAGAAGGAAACGGACCAGAAAAAGAATTGAAGCCATCATCTACAGACCAACAAAGCACTGAGAGTTCCAAACATTATGTCAGACACTAAAGTGACTGATAGAGGCTCAAGTGGTTTATAAAACCTATAAAAAGACTACACCAGCAAAGTCCCCATTTATCGGTAGAGTTCAGAAACTAAAACAAGGAATATTTTAGCTTAAAACCTTATCTCAAGAGAATCATATACACTTCACATGAATAAAAATACCTGAAACCAAACATTTTTAAAAGCTCCAATACCCAAAATATAAAGAAAAAACTTAATTCAGAAGACTCAATCAATCCGTGATAATCACAAAACGGCTGGGCAATCTCTATCTCCCTTCCACACTAACCATCCATCCCCTGGGAGACCAAGGGAGATCAGACCTTCCAGACTTACCTTCCAGACCCTCCAGACACCTGGCTGCTGCAAAATTCGATGGAGACTCCTTGTGGAACAGCAGTTTCGCATCTCTTGGGTCTCTCCCTATCGTGATCATGCAGGAAGCAAGTCTGGCTGTGCTATTTCTTATCATTGTCTGTCACCCATCTGCACCATGATATGGAAAAAGTAGTTCCCTTTCCCCCAGAAGGTTGAGGCTCAGCTACAGGGGTAATTCTCCTGGGCACACAGTCATTATTTAGGCCGACTCAGTGACTTCAACAGGCTTAATCATGTGATCAGGTTTGTTGCCAGCTGCATAATGCTCCCACATGTGTAGATAGAGCCGCTCTAGTTCCATTGTGTATTGTTTGGTGTTGAACAGAGGGCTAGATGTTCTCTGCTTCCAGACTTTGCCACGAATTTTCTTCAGGTATTCGAGATCAGTTCCCAGTTTCACAGCTATCTCTTCATATTCTTGCCTATTTTTAGCAATCAACTCAAGACAGCCTAAACAAGTGAGCTGGGAACCTGCAACTCGGGAAGCAAGAGTCTCTCCTGGCATAGTCACCATGGGGGTCCCTGCCCAAAGGACATCCATCCCTGTGGTGTGGCCATTACAGAGTGGAGTGTCCAAGCAGACATCAGCCAGCTGGCCTCTCCGAACATGTTCCTCTTTAGGAGCAACAGGGGAAAAAATGATACGGTTCGGGGGAAGGCCCATATTTTGTGTGTACTGTTGAATATTAGCTTCTCCTGCTGCTGGAAAATGCAACAGCCACAGTACACTATTGGGAAGAGTTGTATTACTGCTGTCTGCGTTGTCTTCTCCATCAGGACATTTCATCTTGACTATTTGCACATCTGATAGACTATCAAGAAATGCTTGGAGGCCGATGCCATTCAGCACAATCCGATTGTCATAAATGTGCCCATTGGACTTAAAATCGATGACGGCTTTTTTCTTCAGGTGAGGGAACATATTAGCATGATCACCAATAAAGAACGTATGGGGCATATAAGCCAGTTTCTCAGAATACTGCTCAGCAACTTCAGCAGGTGACGTTTCCTGATCAGTGATGATATAATCCATGAAAAGCATGCCACTAGTACCAGGGTACCCCATCCACATTGCCTGAATAGGAGCTGGCCTGAGAGCAAAGAGTTCATTTCGAGCACACCTGCTATAACCATTCATATTTACAAGGATGTGTATACCATCTTGATGGATGCGATCAGCTGCTTTCCCATTGCATGGAATCTGAGAAAGATCAGTGAAATGATTGGCTTCTGCCATCACCTTCGCTCGGAAGTTTGTGCCATCATGTGGGCTCAGGGCATAACAGAATATCTCAAATTTATCAGAATTGTGCATGCCTGGAATAGACTGCATAAGGTGAGAAGTAGGATGGTTCCCAAAGTCAGAACTCACGTATCCTACATGCAGTCGACCGTCACTGAACTTCAAGTCTTTTGGATGTTCATACGGTGGTTTATGAAGGGCACTTATATTAGCCAAGCAGAGGTTCCCATGCCTCTCAGCAATAGCCTTTCTGAAGCCATGAGGAAGAGGATAGAGCATACTATGATGAGGCTGCACAGAAGGCAACCTATTCTTCTCCAACTGGTCAGCCACAATGCTGACCAACTTCTTCATTCGCTCATCATAGTCTGTCCAATCACAGACAACCTGCAGGCAATGAGCCAAATTACAATAAGCGTCAGGAAAATCAGGTTGAAGCTTCAGAACAGTGCGATAAGAAGCAATTGCTTCTGGAATATTCCCTGAATCCTGGTGAATGGAAGCCAGATTGCTGTGGGCATCCGCAAATGCAGGGTTGATCTGAACGGCACGAGTATAACACTGCAAGGCTCCCTGAACATCCTGCATCTCCCATAGAGTGTTTCCCATATTACAGTACTCATCAGCAAAGGTAGGACTGATCCGAATAGCCTCCTTATAATGCATCAGAGCTTCGTGCAGTTTTCCCTGCTGCTTCAATACACTTGCTAAATTTGAATGGGCATCAGCAAAGTCTGGGCAGAGCTCTAATGCTTTACGATACAAGCGAGCTGCCTCTTCACTGTTTCCCTGTTCTCCTTTGATATTGGCTAGGTTATTCAGAGAGTCTGCATGGGTGGGACACAGCCGGAGAGCTGTATGATAACAATCTTCTGCTCCAGCAACACTGCCCTTCTCTTTGAGAGCGTTGGCTAGGTTGCAGTAAGCATCAGGGAAATGTGGTTGCAATTCAATAGCTCGCCTGTAGGTGTCTATTGCCAGATCCATCAGGCCTTGCTCGTAGTATACACAAGCCAGGTTGCCATGTACCACTGCATGATTTGGACTCAAGCTTAGGGCACGAAGGTAAGCTGCCACAGCTCTGTCAAAAATCCGTGCCTCATTGAAGACATTTCCTAAATTGATATAAGCATCCAGAAAATTGGGGTCAAGGGTGACAGCCTTTTCAAAGTGATGAATTGCAAGCCAAATCTCCCCTTGTGCATTGAAAACACAGCCAAGATTACTCCAAGCTACTGCAAAGTTCGGTTGCATCTCAATTGCTTTCAAATAACATGCCTTGGCTTCTTCTAAGCCACCCAGGGCTTTGAGCAGGTTCCCCAGGTCACTGCGAACACAGTACAAAGAAGGACTGTACTGAAGAGCAGAGACATAAGCTTGTACTGCCCCTTCCATGTCACCTGCTGCTACCAAAGTGGCTGCCAGGTTAATATAACCATCGATGAAATCTGGTTTGAGATGCAATGCATGCCGGTAATGCTCAGTTGCTTCCTGCAACTGCCCTCTTTCCTTGTACACATTCCCCAAATTCGAATAGGCTTCTGCTAGAAGAGGGTTCTGTTTAATTGCCAGAGTACTAAAGGGGGCAGATCTGTCCAGCCTTCGACACTGGAAGTGTATAGATGAAAGTAATAAAAGTACACCAGTATTGCCTGGCTCTTGTCTCCAGAGCTGCATGCAGTGTCTCTCAGATGTCTCAAAATCTCCTGCCTGATATTCTCGATGTGCCAGCTCAGCTAACCCTTGGAAGGAAAGCATACGTTTCGTTGGTTCTGTGCTGTCGGCCACGTTGCCCACGGAAGACGCCATCTGGAGCTTCTGGAGAGAGTGAAAAAAGGGGGTAATGGAGTCCCGCTGCCGCCACTACTGGCAAGAATGTTTCTAGTGGTAGCAAACACGAGCGCAGCAGCCGTACCACTGCTTTGGCACGCGTAAGCGGCGGCAACAGTTACAGGCACCGAACCTTAGGAACTATGGTTGGCCATCTACCTCTCATGCTCTTGAAATCTTAATTCTTAACCCTGCCCTCTTCCACCATTTTTCTCCTAATCAGGGAATAAAAATTACCTATCCATTTGCCTTAGAAGAAATCAAAAGTCAGTAGGCCAAACACTTTTTAAAATATTGTTTTCTGTCCAGTTGGAAATGAAATACATGATTGACTTTTCTTCATCATTCATATAGTCAACGTGGAAAACATTAGGGCCGTGAATTTCAATACAGTAAGATGAGAAAATTTTAAATTGGCCTTCCCAAACCACTAATAAGTAACCGATGTTGTATAGAATGCTAAAATCTTAGAGACTGAGTTTGATATTTTAAAAGTTCTGCAAACATTAGCTAATTTCTCCTCATCAAACTTCTCATGCCTCAAACCTGAGTATTACTTTTTAAAAGATAAATTTATTCGTCAGATGGGACTTCCGGGTAAGATGGCGGAAGAGTAAGACGCGGAGATCACCTTCCTCCCCACGGATACACCAGAAATACAGCTACACGTGGAACAACTCCTACAGAACACCTACTGAACGCTGGCAGAAGACCCCAGACCTCCCAAAAGGCAAGAAACTCCCCACATACCTGGGTAGGGCAAAGCGGAGAGATCCGCACACAGAGGATCGGTGCCGAGCGGCACTCACCAGCCCGAAAGGCTTGTCTGCTCGCCCGCCGGGGCGCGCAGCGCTGGAAGCTGAGGCTCGGGCTTCGGTCAGAGCGCAGGGAGAGGACTGGGGCTGGCGGCGAGAACTCAGCCTGAAGGGGGCTAATGTGCCACAGCTAGCCGGGAGGGAGTCCGGGAAAACTCTGGAGCAGCTGAAGAGGCAAGAGACTTTTTCTTCCCTCTTGGTTTCCTGGTGCGCGAGGAGAGGGGATTAAGAGCGCTGCTTAAAGGGGCTCCACGGACGGGCGCGAGTCGCGACTGAAAGCGCGGAGCCCAGTGACAGGCGTGGGACGCTGGGGCTGCTGCTGCCGCCGCCAAGAAGCCTGTGTGCGAGCGCAGGTCACTGCCCACACCGCCCTTCCGGGAGCCTGTGCAGCCCGCCACTGCCGGGGTCCCGGGATCCAGGGGCGGCTTCCCTGGGAGAACGCACGGCGCGCCTCGGGCTGGTGCAACGTCACGCCGACCTCTGCCGCTGCAGGCTTGCCCCGCACTCCGTGCCCCTCCCTCCCGCCCGGCCTGAGTGAGCCAGAGTCCCCGAAGAGGCTTCTCCTTTAACCCTGTCCTATCTAAGCGAAGAACAGACGCCCTCCGGCGACCTACACGCAGAGGCGGGGCCAAATCCAAAGCTGAGACCCAGGAGCTGTGAGAACAAAGAAGAGAAAGGGAAACCTCTCCCAGCAGCCTCAGAAGCAGCGGATTAAAGCTCCACAATCAACTTGATGTACCCTGCATCTGCGGAATACATGAATAGACAACACAACATCCCAAATTGAGGAGCCCGGAGTCAGTGCTGTGCCTCTGAGGTGGGAGAGCCAACTTCAGGACACTGGTCCACAAGAGACCTCCCAGCTCCACATAATATCAAACGGCGAAAATCTTCCAGAGATCTCCATCTCAACACCAGCACCCAGCTTCACTCAACGACCAGCAGGCTACAGTGCTGGACACCCTGAGCCAAACAACTAGCAAGACAGGAACACAACGCCACCCATTAGCAGAGAGGTGGCCTAAAATCATAAAAAGTCCACAGACACCCCAAAACACACCACCAGACGTGGACCTGCCCACCAGAAAGACAAGATCCAGCCTCATCCACCAGAACACAGGCACTAGTCCCCTCCACCAGGAAGCCTACACAACCCACTAAACCAACCTTAGCCACTGGGGACAGACACCAAAAACAACAGGAACTACGAACCTGCAGCCTGCAAAAAGGAGACCCCAAACACAGTAACATAAGCAAAATGAGAAGACAGAAAAACACACAGCAGGAGAAGGAGCAAGATAAAAACCCACCAGACCTAACAAATGAAGAGGTAATAGGCAGTCTACCTGAAAAAGAATTCAGAATAATGATGGTAAAGATGATCCAAGATTCTATTTCCCAGATCCAAAATCTTGGAAATAGAATAGACAAAATGCAAGAAACAGTTAACAAGGACCTAGAAGAACTAAAGATGAATCAAGCATCGATTAAAAACACAATAGGTGAAATGAAAAATACTCTAGATGGGATCAATAGCAGAATAACTGAGGCAGAAGAACGGATAAGTGAGGTGGAAGATAAAATAGTGGAAATAACTGCTGCAGAGCAAAATAAAGAAAAAAGAATGAAAAGAACAGAGGACAGTCTCAGAGACCTCTGGGACAACATTAAACGCACCAACATTCGAATTATAGGGGTTCCAGAAGAAGAAGAGAAAAAGAAAGGGACTGAGAAAATATTTGAAGAGATTATAGTTGAAAACTTCCCTAATATGGGAAAGAAAATAGTTAATCAAGTCCAGGAGGCACAGAGAGTCCCATACAGAATAAATCCAAGGAGAAATACGCCAAGACACATATTAATCAAACTGTCAAAAATTAAACACAAAGAAATCCTATTAAAAGCAGCAAGGCAAAAACAACAAATAACACACAAGGGAATCCCCATCAGGATAACAGCTGATCTCTCAGCAGAAACTCTACAAGCCAGAAGGGAGTGGCAGGACATACTTAAAGTGATGAAGGAGAAAAACCTGCAACCAAGATTACTCTACCCAGCAAGGATCTCATTCAGATTTGATGGAGAAATTAAAACGTTTACAGACAAGCAAAAGCTGAGAGAGTTCAGCACCACCAAACCAGCTTTACAACAAATGCTAAAGGAACTTCTCTAGGCAAGAAACACAACAGAAGTAAAAGACCTACAATAATGAACCCAAAACAATTAAGAAAATGGGAATAGGAACATACATATCGATAATTACCTTAAATGTAAATGGACTAAATGCTCCCACCAAAAGACACAGAGTGGCTGAATGGATACAAAAACAAGACCCATCTATATGCTGTCTACAAGAGACCCACTTCAGACCTAGAGACACATACAGACTGAAAGTAAGGGGATGGAAAAAGATATTCCATGCAAATGGAAACCAAAAGAAAGCTGGAGTAGCAATTCTCATATCAGACAAAATAGACTTTAAAATAAGGACTACTAGAAGAGACAAAGAAGGACACTACATAATGATCAAGGGATCGATCCAAGAAGAAGATATAACAATTGTAAATATTTATGCACCCAACATAGGAGCACCTCAATACATAAGGCAAATACTAACAGCCATAAAAGGGGAAATCGACAGTAACACAATCATAGTAGGGGACTTTAACACCCCACTTTCACCAATGGACAGATCATCCAAAATGAAAATAAATAAGGAAACACAAGCTTTAAATGATACATTAAACAAGATGGACTTAATTGATATTTATAGGACATTCCATCCAAAAACAACAGAATACACATTTTTCTCAAGTGCTCATGGAACATTCTCCAGGATAGATCATATCTTGGGTCACAAATCAAGCCTTGGTAAATTTAAGAAAATTGAAATTGTATCAAGTATCTTTTCCGACCACAATGCTATGAGACTAGATATCAATTACAGGAAAAGAGCTGTAAAAAATACAAACACATGGAGGCTAAACAATACACTACTTAATAACGAAGTGATCACTGAAGAAATCAAAGAGGAAATTAAAAAATACCTAGAAACAAATTACAACGGAGACACGACGACCCAAAACCTATGGGATGCAGCAAAAGCAGTTCTAAGAGGGAAGTTTATAGCAATACAATCCCACATTAAGAAACAGGAAACATCTCGAATAAACAACCTAACCTTGCACCTAAAGCAATTAGAGAAAGAAGAACAAAAACATCCCAAAGTTAGCAGAAGGAAAGAAATCATAAAAATCAGATCAGAAATAAATGAAAAAGAAATGAAGGAAATGATAGCAAAGATCAATAAAACTAAAAGCTGGTTCTTTGAGAAGATAAACAAAATTGATAAACCATTAGCCAGACTCATCAAGAAAAAAAGGGAGAAGACTCAAATCAATAGAATTAGAAATGAAAAAGGAGAAGTAACAACTGACACTACAGAAATACAAAAGATCATGAGAGATTACTATAAGCAACTCTATGCCAATAAAATGGACAACCTGGAAGAAATGGACAAATTCTTAGAAATGCACAACCTGCCAAGACTGAATCAGGAAGAAATAGAAAATATGAACAGACCAATCACAAGCACTGAAATTGAAACTGTGATAAAAAATCTTCCAACAAACAAAAGCCCAGGACCAGATGGCTTCACAGGCGAATTCTATCAAGCATTTAGAGAAGAGCTAACACCTATCCTTCTGAAACTCTTCCAAAATATAGCAGAGGGAGGAACACTCCCAAACTCATTCTACGAGGCCACCATCACCTTGATACCAAAACCAGGCAAGGATGTCACAAAGAAAGAAAACTACAGGCCAATCTCACTGATGAACATAGATGCAAAAATCCTCAACAAAATACTAGCAAACAGAATCCAACAGCACATTAAAAGGATCATACACCATGATCAAGTGGGGTTTATTCCAGGAACGCAAGGATTCTTCAATATACGCAAATCAATCAACGTGATACACCATATTAACAAACTGAAGGAGAAAAACCATATGATCATCTCAATAGATGCAGAGAAAGCTTTCGACAAAATTCAACACCCATTTATGATAAAAACCCTGCAGAAAGTAGGCATAGAGGGAACTTTCCTCAACATAATAAAGGCCATATATGACAAACCCACAGCCAGCATCGTCCTCAATGGTGAAAAACTGAAACCATTTCCACTAAGATCAGGAACTAGACAAGGTTGCCCACTTTCACCACTCTTATTCAACCTAGTTTTGGAAGTTTTAGCCACAGCAATCAGAGAAGAAAAGGAAATAAAAGGAATCCAAATTGGAAAAGAAGAAGTAAAGCTGTCACTGTTTGCAGATGACATGATACTATACATAGAGAATCCTAAAGATGCTACCAGAAAACTACTAGAGTTAATCAATGAATTTGGTAAAGTTGCAGGATACAAAATTAATGCACAGAAATCTCTGGCATTCCTATATACTGATGATGAAAAATCTGAAAGTGAAATCAAGGAAACACTCCCATTTACCACTGCAACAAAAAGAATAAAATATCTAGGAATAAACCTACCTAAGGAGACAAAAGACCTGTATGCAGAAAATTATAAGACACTGATGAAAGAAATTAAAGATGATACAAATAGATGGAGAGATGTACCATGTTCTTGGATTGGAAGAATCAACATTGTGAAAATGACTCTACTACCCAAAGCAATCTACAGGTTCAATGCAATCCCTATCAAACTACCACTGGCATTTTTCACAGAACTAGAACAAAAAATTTCACAATTTGTATGGAAACACAAAAGACCCCGAATAGCCAAAGCAATCTTGAGAACGAAAAATGGAGCTGGAGGAATCAGGCTCCCTGACTTCAGACTCTACTACAAAGCTACAGTAATCAAGACAGTATGGTACTGGCACAAAAACAGAAAGATAGATCAATGGAACAGGATAGAAAGCCCAGAGTTAAACGCACGGACATATGGTCACCTTATCTTTGATAAAGGAGGCAGGAATGTACAGTGGAGAAAGGACAGTCTCTTCAATAAGTGGTGCTGGGAAAACTGGATAGGGACATGTAAAAGTATGAGATTAGATCACTCCCTAACACCATACACAAAAATAAGCTCAAAATGGATTAAAGACCTAAATGTAAGGCCAGACACTATCAAACTCTTAGAGGAAAACATAGGCAGAACACTCTATGACATAAATCACAGCAAGATCCTTTTTGACCCACCTCCTAGAGAAATGGAAATAAAGACAAAAATAAACACATGGGACCTAATGAAACTTAAAAGCTTTTGCACAGCAAAGGAAACCATAAACAAGACCAAAAGACAACCCTCAGAATGGGAGAAAATATTTGCAAATGAAGCAACTGACAAAGGATTAATCTCCAAAATTTATAAGCAGCTCATGCAGCTCAATAACAAAAAAACAAACAACCCAATCCAAAAATGGGCAGAAGACCTAAATAGACATTTCTCCACAGAAGATATACAGACTGCCAACAAACACATGAAAGGATGCTCAACATCTTTACTCATTAGAGAAATGCAAATCAAAACTACAATGAGATATCATCTCACACCAGTCAGAATGGCCATCATCAAAAAATCTAGAAACAATAAATGCTGGAGAGGGTGTGGAAAAAAGGGAACACTCTTGCACTGCTGGTGGGAATGTGAATTGGTACAGCCCCTATGGAGAACGGTATGGAGGTTCCTTAAAAAATTACAAATAGAACTACCATATGACCCAGCAATCCCACTACTGGGCATATACCCTGAGAAAACCATAATTCAAAAAGAGACATGTACCAAAATGTTCATAGCAGCCCTATTTACAATAGCCCGGAGATGGAAACAACCTAAGTGTCCATCATCGGATGAATGGATAAAGAAGATGTGGCACATATATACAATGGAATATTACTCAGCCATAAAAAGAAATGAAATTGAGCTATTTGTAATGAGGTGGATAGACCTAGAGTCTGTCATACAGAGTGAAGTAAGTCAGAAAGAGAAAGACAAATACTGTATGCTAACACATATATATGGAATTTAAGAAAAAAAAAATGTCATGAAGAACATAGGGGTAAGACAGGAATAAAGACACAGACCTACTAGAGAATGGACTTGAGGATATGGGGAGGGGGAAGGGTAAGCTGTGACAAAGTGAAAGAGCGGCATGGACATATATACACTACCAAACGTGAGGTAGATAGCTAGTGGGAAGCAGCCGCATAGCACAGGGAGATCAGCTCGGTACTTTGTGACCGCCTGGAGGGGTGGGATAGGGAGGGTGGGAGGGAGACGCAAAAGGGAGGGGATTTGGAAACATATGTATATGTATAACTGATTAAATTTGTTATAAAGCAAAAAAATAAAAGAAATTAAAAAAAAAAAAGATAAATTTATTTATTTTTATTTATTTATTTTTATCTTGGTTGCGTTGGGTCTTCAGTGCTGCGTGAAGGCTTTCTCTAGTTGCGGTGAGCGGGGGCTACTCCTTGTTGCGGTGCCCGGGCTTCTCATCACAGTAGCTACTATTGTTGTTCCACAACTCTATGGGTTCCTTTTGAGGTCCTACGAAGAACCCTAGAAATTAGTTCATGTAATTATAGGTTTTTGCAAAATTGTCAAAAGTGAGATATTTTAATTTCCATCAGGTAAGTCCAGCGTCTATTTCTTTGTCAATTTTCCTTCTATCATATTCTGCTATGTTGGATCATATTGGATTGGTCACAGGCTTTTTTGAAATCTGGATAAGGAGATGTTTTAAGTGAGGCTATTATGTGATTTTCAGACACCACCATATGTAATTGACTATATAATATCCCATTACAGGAATAACTTTCAGTACTCTTACTGACTACTCTACTGACTTAACTAGCACAAGACACAGAAGCATAAGGACAAAAACCACCTTACAATATAGCCATGTCTTGCACTTCACAGCTCTCAAAGCATGTGCGTGTGAAGAAGAAAAAAGAACTGAAAAGTATAAAACCAGAAGTTATTCTGTGGAAAATTATTTCAATCATCAGGCATGTGAAAGATAAGTCAAAGATTCAGTTTTCTTCAATGCTTAGTCAAAACGGAAATTTCCTTCTGTCAAGAATATACTCCAGGGCTTCCCTGGTGGTGTAGTGGTTGAGAGTCTGCCTGCCGATGCAGGGGACATGGGTTCGTGCCCCAGTCTGGGAAGATCCCAAATGCCACGTAGCGGCTAGGCCCGTGAGCCATGGCCACTGAGCCTGCATGTCCGGAGCCTTTGACCCACAACGGGGAGAGGCCACAACAGTGAGAGGCCAGCATACTGCAAAAAAAAAAAACCCCAATATACTCCAGGGGCTTCCCTGATGGCACAGTGGTTAGGAAGCCACCTGCCAATGCAGGGGACACGGGTTCGAGCCCTGGTCCGGGAAGATCCCACATGGTGCAGAGCAACTAAGACCGTGTGCCACGACTATAGAGCCTTTGCTCTAGAGCCCGTGAGCCACAACTACTGAGCCTGCGAGCCACAACTACTGAAGCTTGTGTGCCTAGAGCCTGTGCTTTGCAACAAGAGAAGCCACCGCAATAAGAAGCCTGCACACCGCAACAAAGAGTATCCCCCGGTCGCTGCAACTAGAGAAAGCCTGCGCACAGCAACGAAGACACAACACAGTCAAAAATAAATAAAGAAAGAAATAAAAGAATATACCCCATCAATAATGTGTGTAATGGAATGGTGTCAATGAGTAGTTTATCAGAATTCCTGTAATGCACAAACCTATAGCAGTACTGAAATCAGTAATGCATTTATAATAGTAAATACTTATGAGGAAGTAATCCATAGAGGTTTTCTCAAAGTTAACATTGAACATTAATGCGACATTATCAATAATAAATTGTGACGCTGAAATAAACTTTTCTAAACTATTAATAACTAAAAGCAAACTCTAATCAACCATGTGAAAAGAAATCTATGTCTATAAACTACAAAGTTTATTTCTTAAAATTTTATTTCTAAAACACATAAACTGTCATATGAGGAGGCAGTTAAAGAATATATAGCTACAAGAGTGGGGAAAAAGTTTTATAGAGACACATCTGGCAGTAGTTAATTTTCAAATGTCATTTTTCTAGATTTTGTGACACCTATAGTATTGATATTTGAAAGCATTTAAAAAATTGTACTTTGAAGATTTGCTACTTCCAGGTAGAGTAAAATATTTTGAAGCAAAACAACATTTCCACTGAGAAAAATTTAAAAAGCCAAATAAAATAGTCAGCATTCAATCAAAAAGTTCTAGACATACCAAGAGATAGAATCATATGACTAAAATTCTAAGAAAAGAACAGATAATACACAAATATTTATATAAGATATTGTGTATATTTATCAGGAAAAGTCTTTATCAAGAAAAGACTTTAAAATCATCAGAATTAATATTACATTTTATTTATTTGTATATTTTATTTATATATAGATATTTATATATTTATATAAAGAACTTAAAGATAAAGCCCTAGTTAAGGCAGTGACAAAAGCAGTAGCAGTGGCAGTGAAAAGAAATGGTTATATTCAAGGATATTTTGTCAGTAAAAGTCCAAGATCAAATGTCTGACTGCATACATGGGATGGATAGACGGAGTGGGAAAAATCAAAGTTAACTATAGAGGTTCTAGTGAAGATGGGGTTGCCATCACCCAACCCAAGGGGTTGCGATCATCCCCAAGGTCTAGGAGACTGAAAGGGAAGGTCATGGTCGAGGAAAAGTTAATTGCTGGGAAAATAACACTCCCAGTCTCTCCATCTCCTTATACTAGTTTTTTTTTAAACATCTTTATTGGAGTATAATTGCTTTACAATGGTGTGTTAGTTTCCGCTTTAAAACAAAGTAAATCAGTTATACATATACATATGTCCCCATATCTCTTCCCTCTTGCATCTCCCTCCCTCCCACCCTCCCTATCTCACCCCTCTAGGTGGTCGCAAAGCACAGAGCTGATCTTCCTGGGCTATGTGGCTGCTTCCCACTAGCTATCTATTCCTTATACCAGTTTTGTTTTTCTGCTCATATATGTAGCAGCATTTCATTCAAGGGGAAAGTCATTGATCTGACTGGTCAAATTAAACACCATAGTTCAAGGCACATTTACAGTGGTTAGTTCCTCCACAATTTAGAAAGTAACGTTCACAGTTTCCCTCTTCCTACACTGTGGAACACATTGGCCATTCCTCCAAAGTTTCCACTCCATAGAGTGGACCAGAGATGACGTTAGCCCAGAACTGAGAGCTTGGCATGAGATGGTGTCAACCCCACCTAGAGCTCTGGCATAAGTTATGACCCAACCCAGCTCTACAGAGAGTTCTGCATGGAATCTTGTCTCAGCCATAATAATGTGATTCTGTTTTTCATTTGGTTTTCTTCTTTGCTTAACTTTCCCTGGCCACTCTGACAAACAAAATTTCAGGCAATCCTGGGCCACTCACTAACTTTATTCCATCTAATGTTATCCAGATTCCCAAGAAAATGACTAACTATAAAGGGGGAAATTTGGAACATGGTGAGTTTTAGGTGCCTGAAATATACAGGTAACTGAATCCAGTTAAGTAGCAAATTATTTGGATCTCAAATATGCCAGTAGAAGAGCAGACTAAGCTCAATTTAATGTACTCTTACTGGAGACACATGTAAATTCTGGGTCAGTTTTGAAAATGTTAAAAGCACATAGCTGAGATTAAAAGAAAGAAAGGAACACCTGCATGTTTCAGAAAGTAACAGAGAAATTAAATCCAGAGAAATAAGAGCAGACTGATGTGTATGGGTTCCGTTCCTTAGTATAGGCCTTATGTACATAGGGGCTGGAGCTAGAAATCTAACATTACCTTGAGGCCAGGAATTTAGACTCAGGATGGAACAATATGGAGAAGTTAGTACAGATATCCTACAGAACTTTCATGAGGAACTGCTTAGTCCATTAAGAGGGCCAAGGGAGGTGGTGAGGAAGATTGATATTTCTTGAAATCCTTCAGGTACAGAAAACATCAACACCTCTGAAAAGTAGGCCTGTCCTTCCCAGAGTTGTGATGGCCAGGTTGTCACTAACCTGTAAGGCCCTGTATGAATCAGAAACTGCAAGGAGAGTAATTCAAAGAAAACCAGATGCAGGATGGGTGTGGCAATAAATCCTAGGACCCTATCAGAAACAAAATTAAAACCACTCTAGAGGGAAATTTTAACAAACCAGGGCAGAGAGTATCCTAACCAGAACAAAATAATAATTCTGAGGAAGTTACTTTACTTATTTAAGTAAGATTCAATGCATTCCCATGGCCAGGCCCTTTTGAAGAATTCTAAAACATATACAAACAATTCATTTACATCTTATATATCCCACCATCCAGAGCAAAATTCACTTAAGAACTGTACTGGTGGAAATTGGGCAGCACTATGGAGAAAATAAAATGTGTTTACCATCAAAAAACATGAAGGTAAGAAAGATAATGTCTAATTTTTTAATTATCTTGTGGTTTCTTGAAATCTTTTGGAAACCCAAACTAGAGAAACCTAGGAGGAAATGAAGATTTAAATATTTAGAGATTTATCAACTCATCTATAAAAGCTTTATTAATCTCTTCTTTTAATAACATTCCTGAGAGGTATAAATGTGTCCAGTGATAGGGTTGAATAAGCCTGAGAGAATTTCAATTGTTTACTATTCTTGGTCAGCTCTTAAGACCTTTCAGGAGCATTTTGATTTTCATGGCCTCATCCAACAAAAGCAGGATATTTTACAGAAAGTCCTGGGCCACTTTTCGGCTTGCTTTTGTGTTTATGCTTTTGGTTTTTTCACATCAGGCGGTACATTAGGCTACCTATTGCATACTCCCTCATTCATGCATGCATTCATTCAAACAATATTGACTGAGTTGAGACATTTAATTAACACTCAATAAATGATGTTTAGATGAATGAATGCGCTTTCTATCAAAGTAAGTGTAAGTACTGAGAAAAATTACAGAATGTATGATCCCAGCCCCACAAAAGCTTATAACTGTGTTGAGGATATAACATATGCGGATGAAATAACTAATATATCATATTGGACAGTGTCTAAGTTCAAAAATGAGTTTTTATAAATAATCAGAGCCTAAGGAGCACAAAGAAGGGACAGTTCATTATGGGTTGAATCTATCAATAAATGTACATTTCAGATGAGGTTTGAGATTGACCTCAAAGAAGAGGACTTAGATATATGAACAGAGAACAAAAAAGGCATGGTGATAGCATGTGCATAGATAGTGTGGCCAATATTTATATTCTTCATTAAAGATAGTCAGAGATAACCCAAATGTAACTGTTTCTATGGGTCCATTCTCAGTATCCAAAGAAAACGGCAAACCCTATCTTAGTAAAACTAATGAAAAACACAGTCTTTAACAAAGAGATTGTGAAGGAAAGGGGGAGAGAAAGGCTTGCATCCCACACCACACAACAAAACTTATTGAATTATTTGTTTACCTCCCTCTGAAAATTTCCTCTCCCTCTCTCTGTACGCGTCTCTTCTCCCACATCTGGCCACACTCTACCAGCCATCTTTCCAGATCTTTCCAGAACTCTCCATCCTAGTTTCATTAGGCCACAATTTAAACATCTCACAGGTCTCCAGGATGCATCCCCATCACTTATTCCACAAAGACAAACAAAGGACACTTCTCAGGATCACGTTTCTTTGAAGGAAGAGGTCATGAGGAGTGATTATACATAATATAAGGTGGAGAGCAGTGACTTAAAATACCATTTTTCACCTTAGAATGTGAATACAGGGAACTTTGGGAAACTAGAAAATCTAGAAAGGATTCACTGATAATTATTTATGTTCAATGAATAATATAAAATGTAATAATATGGCTAAACTCTGACAGATTCACTTTTTCAAAAGTTGCTTTCACACACCTTCACTATTGGGATGTTTGATAAACACACCTTTCCTTCTTTACTTTCTTCTTTCTTTGCAGATACTGGCACCAAACTTTCAAACAATAACAACCTTCCCATAAGTCCCTTGCCAGGCAAGATTAAAGTATAACAATCCAAACAAAGTTTTGAAGAAGATAACTGCTTGAAAGCACAGGAAAAGAGCTGGGTTTCTCTTATTCAACAGTCACATAATGAGTAATGTGCGAATTGGTTTCAAAAGTCTCTCTGCATGAGGGGCTAAGGTTAAGATTAGAACTTCTGAGGCCAGAAGAGCAAAATGACTACAACAATCCACATATTTTCAAGAGCTGCCCTTTGGATGTGAGGCATTGATTTTTCCCACTATTTTTTCAGCAACCCAACTGGTGTCTTTATTAAACGACATAAGAGAATACAGTGTGGCCAAGAAGGCTTAGATTTCCTTAGCCCCAAGTCAGATATTCTCCAGTGACTGTCCACTCAAATGAAAAAGAGAGATTTACAAGAGGAAACTGGATACAACTGAGTGTACTTTAATTTTACCTGAATTATTTGTTTTGTTTTCAATTCTCCGCTGAAGTGCCTACATTAATATATTTTTAAGAACATTTCCTTAAGTTGAAGTATTCATTCAGTATATTCATTGACTATAATTTAGAAAAGCCAAACGATTTAGGCAAATTCATTTCTATATTGCCACAACAGTGTATTGTATTGTATTAATGACACCTGGCAGTTCTTTACGCAGATACTAACTCAATTAGAAGGCAGAACAAGGATACCTACCCATTCAGGGAAGGAAAGGTCACTTAGCCTCTGTAGCTCTCTTAGGTCTCTTATCATCACAGTAACAAATTGAAGACTAAAAACCATATGATCATCTCAATAGATGAAGAAAAAGCTTTTGAAAAAAATTCAATATCCATTCATGGTAAACACTCTCCAGAAAGTGGGCATAGAGGGAACATACCTCAACATAATAAAGGCCATATACGACAAGCTCATAGCTAACATACTCAATGGTGAAAAGCTGAAAGCATTTCCCCTAAGTTCACGAACAAGACAAGGATGCCCACTCTCACCACTTTTATTGAAGGTGCTTTTGGAAGTCCTAGCCACAGCAATCAGACAAGAAAAGTCAATAAATAAAAGGACTCCAAAATGGAAAGGAAAAAGTAAAACTGTCACTGTTTGCAGATGGCATGATACATAGAAAATCTGAAAGACACCATCCAAAAATTATTAGAGCTCAAAAATGAACTTGGTAAATTTGCAGGATACAAAATTTATATCTAGAAATCTACTGTATTTCTATACACTAACAGTGAACTATCAGAAAGAGAAATTAAGGAAACAATCCCATTTACAATCGCGTAAAAAAGAATAAAATACAGAAGAATAAATCTGCCTAAGGAGGTAAAAGACCTGTACCCAGGGAACTATATGACACTGATACAAGAAATTAAAGATGACACAAACAGCTGGAAAGATATACCATGGTCACGGATTGGAAGAATTAATATTGTTAAAGTGATCATCATACCCAAGGAAATCGACGGATTCAATGCAGTCTGTATCAACATATCAAGGGCATTTTCCACAGACCTAGAACAAATAATTTTAAAGTTTGTATGGAAACACAAAAGATCCTGAATAGTTAAAACAGTCTTGAGAAAGAAGAACACAACTGGAGGAATCACGCTCCCTGGCTTCAGACTGTGCTACAAATCTACAGTAATCAAAACAGTATGGTACTGGCACAAAAACATCGATCACTGGAACAGAATAGAGAGCCCAGAAAGAAACCCATGCACTTATGGTCAATGAATCTATGACAAAGGAGGCCAGAATATGCAGTGGAGAAGTGTCTGGGCTTCCTTAGGGATGGTTTCATCAATTAATTTGTTTTCTTAAATGGACCATACTTTTCCATGTCTTTGTATACCTTGTGATTTTTTTGGTTGAAAATTTGTCTTTCAAATATTATAATGTGGTATCTATGGAAATCAGATTCTCCCACTTTCCCAGGGTTTCCTGGGCTTTTGATTGTTGGAGGCTGTAGTAGTCTGTTTGTTTAGGGACCTTTCCAAACTATTTTTGCAATGACTGTTTTCCTTATCGTATGTACGCACTGAAGTCTCTGTTCCTTTAGTTCATGTTTAGCTAATGTTTTGACAGAGATTTCCTTGAATTCCTGCACCTAAAACAAACAAAAATAAATACACACAAGCACATCCACATGCACACTCAAAACCACACACCCCTGCCCATTGTGCAGACTGCTGGATCACTCCTTCAACATTTAGCTGACCTGCATTGAGTTCAGGGCTCAGCCCATGGTAAAAGCTTAGAGACTCCTCTGGTGTTTTCAGAACATGCATCTTATCTCGAGTATGCGTGTGGCTTTCCTAATTTCTCTGGACACATGTGTACTTCTTGTAGGTTCTAATTTCCCAAAGAATCTCCCCCAACTTTGTCTCCTGCATCTTCTGTGGTCTATTGTATTTCAATGCACAGTCTTCTGCCCCAGCCATCTGTGCTTTGTTAGTTCACCTTGCACTTTTTTTGAGCATTGACCACTGCTTTTCCAGACTGTGTTCCAAGTTAGCTAAGACAGAGATAAGCATCTTGTGTCAGTCCTTCAGGTAGCTCCCAGACAGGTTAGAACAGATACACATAATAATCTGAGAGTACGGTCTCTTCTGCTCCCTCCTGAAGCAGGATTGAGGGTCCCATACTAGGAATGGTCTGCTGTTACTTTAAGACTATCACTGCATTAAGACTCCACCACTTTAACACCATCACTACACTAACAGTGGATGGGGCAAGGGCAAGTAAAAATGCCACAAAGCTTTCCTGCCATTTTCAAATTGCCTCTTCCCTGGTTCACTATGTGTTTGGTTGCTATAAATCTTTGGCTGATTTCAGGACTAAGAGAAACTCAAAGAACCCCACAGCAAAAACCAGTATAATCAAACTCTCAGAAGCCAAACGACACAGAAAGAATCTTTTCTCCCAAAGGAGAAAGAAAAAAGAAATTTGTTACAAAGCAGGGATCCTCAAAAAGATTAGAGCTAAGTTCCTATATGAAACCATGGAAGCAAGAGGCCAGACATATTTAAAGTGCTGAAAGAAAAAAAATTGTCCACCAAGAATTCTATATTTGGCCAAACTGGTTTCAAAATGTAGGGAGAAATTAACGCATTCCCAGATGAACAAAGGCTGAGGGCATTTATTTTACAACTTCCTACCACTGCCCTATGAGAAATGCTAAATTGAACCTTCAGGTTGAAATGAAAGGACACTAGACAGCATCTCGAAGCTGTAGAAAGAAATAGAAATCTCCAGTAAAGATAAATACATGGGCAAATACTAAAGCCAGTATTGTGTTATTGGCTTGTAGCTCTACTTTTTATTTCTTACATGATTGAAAAAACAAACATATAAAATAATCATAAATCCATGTTATTGGGCTCACAAAGTAAAAAGGTGTAATTTGTGACAATAATAATGTAAAGAGGAGGAACGGAACTGTAGAGGAACAGAGTTTCTGTGTGCTACTGAAGTTGGTTTCAATTGAAATTATATTGCTTTAACTTTAGAATGGTAAATGTCATCTTCTTGATAACCACAAAGAAAATATCAATAGACCATATGCAAAAAGAAATGAAAAGGGAATCAAGAGTTCACCACAAGAAAATCGGCTAAGCACAGAAGTCAGTAATGGAGTAAATGAGGGGCAAAAAATGCATAAGACATACAGAAAACAAGCAGGAAATAGACAGAATTAAGTTCTTCCTCATCAGTAATTTTTGAAAAAGTAAGTGGATTAAGCTCTCCAATAAAAAGATAAACATTGGCAGAATGGACTTTAAAAACAACCATAATCCAAGTATATGCTGTCCGCAAAAAACTCACTTGATTTCAAAAGACACAAGTTGCTTGAAAGTTAAAGCATAGAATAAAATATCCCATGCAAATAGTAACAAAAAAGAAGGAAAGAGAGGCAGAAAAAGAAAGGAAGGAAGGAAGGAAGGAAGATAGATCTGGGATGGCTATGTTACTATCACACAAAATAAACTTTAAATCAAAAACTATCACAAGAGGAAAAGGAGGCCACTATATGTTGATAACAAGTTCAATCTATCAAGAAGATAGAACACCTATAAACATATATGTACCAAACAACCCCCAAATATGTGAAGCAAACATTGACAGAATTGAAGGAAGAAATAGATAGTTCTAAAATAATAGTTGGAGATCAATACCTTGCTTTCAATAGTGGAAAACATATCTAGACAGAAGATCAGTAGAGAGGTAGGGGGACTGAATAACACATTTAACCAACTAAACCTAACAGCCGTATATAGATCACTCCACTCAACAACAGCAGGATACACATTTTTCTCAAGTACACATGGAACACTCTCTGGGAAAGACCATATGTTAGGCCACAATACAAGTACCAATACATTTTTAAGAAATTGAAATCATACAAAGTATCCTCTTTAGCCACAGTGAAATGAAGGTAGAAATCAATAACAGAATCATTGATAGCCATTTCCCATCATGCCTGCCACACATGATATAAAGCAATGAAGGGAAAAACATAATTTCCCACTTAGAAAAGTGGGAAGGAGGACATACCATTGACACAGAGTGTGTGCTGTTTCCCATTGTCAGGGATAGAAAGAAATTAGCATCATTTATTCATTAGTGTGTTAATTTCTTGGTCAATCATTGGGCAGCCAGTGTTTCTGCCTGATGGGAAGATTTCCTATACTCAGTGTTGAGTGGAGCCAACCTTGAAAGGGACATTTTAAAGGATTATACTGTGATGGGCTTCGCAGTACCCTTCCTCCTATGCCAGTATTTAGGCTGGGGTATTTCCATGGAGTGTGTACAATCGTAGGCCCCAGCTCACCAGAATTTAGTTTGACTCGTTCTGTTAATACATTCCCTCAGTACTTTGTCTTTTGTATCCTTTTGCATTTACTTCATTCTTTATTATCACTGCGAAACAACTTTGTTTCCTGTTCAGATGCCAAAAAGTGGATATCAATACCTCCTGAGTTTTACACATCACAGATCAGTTTTGGATATCAGGGACAGAGACAACAGCTATTTCCAATGACTTTGAGACATACTTTGAACATGTGATTAACATGTTGAGTGTTGAAATGTGTGTCGAGCTCATTATACGTGCTCTAAAAGGTTTCAAACTGCAAATAGTTAAAAATCTCTATCTTTGAATAGTTTTCCTGTGCTGTCCCTTTGTGTCAGACTGTTAATGTGCAGTCTGGCACCTTCAAATAATGTGGCTTTGTAACCAATTATTTACATGTTGTTTTATCCACGGAGAATCTTTTTTTAAAATAAATTTATTTATTATTTATTTTTGGCCATGTTGGGTCTTTGTTGCTGCACACAGGCTGTCTCTAGTTGGGGCGAGCGGGGGCTACTCTTCATTGTGGTGTGCAGGCTCCTCATTGCTGTGGCTTCTCTTGTTGCGGAGCACGGGCTCTAGGCGCTGGGGCTTCAGTAGTTGTGGCACGCGGGCTTCAGTAGTTGTGGCTCATGGGCCCAAGAGCACAGGCTCAGTAGTTGTGGCACACAGGCTTATTTGCTCCGTGGCATGTGGGATCTTCCCGGACCAGGGCTCGAACCCATGTCCCCTGCACTGGCAGGCGGATTCCCAACCACTGTGGGAAGTCCCCACACAGAGACTCTTAAGGTCAAAACATACAACTCGATTAACTACACTTCCTCCTGTTCACATTTCCCTCATCTTTTCTTCATCTTCTGTCTATGTTTCCTTGGCCCTGTTTATATTAAGTGCTTTTGCCATTATATTTGATTGTATGTATTCCGGTGAGTTACCACAATGCTTTATGGGACATGCTAGGATATAAATGCATTTAAGTTATATATATATATATATCTATATCTATATATATATATATATAGATACACACACACACACACACACACACACACATATATATGTAGTTTGCTTGAGTGCAGTGTTTTTTGTTTTCTGTACTGAATTCATTAGCATGGGTCGGTATAATATTTAGCATAGGTCGATATGTAATTTGTGAACTAATAAAGTCTTAAAAGTGAGGAAATAAGTCTTTCAAATTTAATTATTTATTTTAAAGAGTAGAATAGCATACATAAACAGGTGCCTAATGAAAACTTGTATTCTAATTTGGAACTCTCATGAACACCTATTTTTTTGTTCTTCTAATGGTATGATCGTAGGCCAGTTGATTATTTTTATTTTTATGGCTTTAACTTTGGAATAATGAAATATTCGTAAATTTTAAAAAGTATTTTTCTTTATTTGATGGGGGTGGGATACTGGAGAAATGAAAGGTCAAACACCTATTGAGGAATCCATACTTGTCTATATGGTGTGTACTTTTATTTCAATAACTGATTTAAAATTCCTAAAAGGATGCTATAATAAGTTATTATGCCATTTTACAGGCTGAATTAAGTGAATTTCAGGGAGGTATGAAACTTGCCTAAGGCTATCCAGCTGCCAAGTGGTAGAAGTGAGAATTAAATCCAGGTATACCTATCGCCAAAGTTTCTGCTCATCTCTTTACATCATCCACTTTTAATAGCCAATGCTTTTCTGCTTACAAATATGACTGAGGTTTCCAGACAGTCAACATTGCTTTTTAATCAGATAGAAAAATTACTGTTGCTTCTCTAAAGACATATTCCTTTTCCATTAAGTGACTTTAGTTGTTCAGATAATACTTCCAGACAGTAGTCATCATACAGTTGGAGACTAAGAACAGAACTCAGGGATGTGTCTAGCACTCAGTAAAGACCAACTGGGCTCACTGATGGTACTTACGGTCATTTCCTCTAGACTAACATAATCTTATTAATAAGACCCTAATAATTCACAGTACTGCCTTTGCCTGATTATTTGTTCTTCTCCCTCTATCACTCTCTCTTTCCCCATATGATTATTATTTTTGACAATTTTTGGTGAATTAAATTCAGGGATTAGTATTCAGGAGCGCTAGTCACAAAAGCAGAGAATCTTAGCTCACACCAAAGGAAGAAAATAGAGAAAAAGTATAAATTATATGAATACACACATATCACACATGTATCAACTATATGTTGCACTTCTCCAAAATCTATTCAGTATCTGCACATTTATTGTATCTTAGCAGTAAGACAAGAAGTGAGCGTAACGCTCTGTTTACAAGATACAGAAAACAGACCCAAATATGGAAATTACTAGCGATGAGAATGGGGAAGAAAGACTACAACAAGGAATGTAGATGATATTTTTGTTTCTTAGCTATGATGCCAAATATTGAACTTTCAACTTGAGACAAGGAGGCCATAAAAAGTTGTATTAGTTTCCTAGAGCTGCCATGACAAAGTCCCAGAGACTGAGGAGGTTAAACAACAGAAATTTACTCACTCACGGGTGTAGAGGCTAGGAATCTGAGATAAGGTGTCAACAGGATTGATTTCTTCTGAGGTATCTCTTCTTGGTTTGTAGATGCCATGTTTTCCTTTGGTCTTCACATGGTCTTCTCTCTGTGCATGTCTGTGTCCTAATATGTTCTTTTTATAAGGACACCAGTCATATTGAATTAGAGCCCACCCATTTGACCTCATTTGACCTCAGTTACCTATTTAAGGGCCTTATCTCCAAATACAGTCAGATTACGAGGTATTGGGGGTTAAGACTTCCACATATTAACTTGAGCAGGACACAGTTCAGGTGATAATAGAAGATAAGAGTCATTTAAGCAAGTAAGTAACTATTGTTTACAGTGAGTTGCTTAAGGATGTGTATTTACTCAAGAAAAACAAGAAGAAATTACATAACACTGTGTGTTATACAAAGATATTAAATTAATCATCATAACATCCTGTGAGATGGGCATTAAATTAGACTAAGCAAGAGTAAGCAACTTATCCAGAATTGTGTAGTTGGTACTTTCCAGAATTTAAACCAGGTATTTTCCCAGTTCCATTCTACGTTATATATTCATTTCACTATTTGAAATGAATTTTGAGTCTTCATTTTGCTTAGTTCCTGAAGTTATATGGGGATAGAATGGAGTTGGATATTTTCAGTGACATTCACACATGGGGAAGGAAATTGAGTCCAGAAGCTTCAGCAATGTTTCCATGGAGAACGCTAACAACAGAACCAGAAACACCGTTATCCTTTTGGTTCAGTGATCTTTCCTATAGCACTACAAGAATCAATTTTAAGAAGCCCCATGTTTTCCAAACTTTCACCAATGGGCTCTGTAGGGTCCTCTAACAATATCTAAGAGACTAACTAGTTTCACATTCCAAGCCACTTAAGACAAGGAGTTCTGATTGTTCTCTGTGAGGAAATCAAGTGACAATCATACATAGCTGGTAATTTAGGATAGTTTCTTCAGGGCCCAGGCAAAACCCAATACACAAGTGATAACCATTGTTAAGTGCATCTTTGACAAGGACTCATCAAGTATCAAAGAGGTCTATAAATTGGGAGAAATTATGATCAAAGACAAACATAGACCACAGATATTTAATTAATGCCCAATTATTTATGAGTTTAACTTTGGTTAACCTCATTTTCCTTCTTCTAGACAATTTCCAATTCATCTCCACAAAGAGACCAGAATACTTACCTTCCAAAACAAGATTTATTGTGTTCCTTTAATTCAAAGCATACAGTGACTTCTACATTCACTCTACCAAGTTTTGCTAGGAGAGAAAAGGAGACATTATATTTTGTCTTGAATTACATATGCCACCATACTTGACTTAGCTCATCCTACTGGAAGCACTTTGACGGCAGATTCTACAGTCTTGTCTGACATCCTCTACGGAATCAAGCCAAGGGAATCACACATAGTTACAGCTGGAAAAACGTTTGTTCTGGGTTGATACTTTTAGCCTTTACCACCAAGACTTTATCACCAAGATCTATCTTGACAGTCTCTAAACAGGAGACCTTCTTGCCTTCCGTTTTCATATTGACAAGGAAGGTAAAGGGAAGAACTGAGAAGTACCCAAAGTCAGCTAGCAGCCAGCACAGATGAATCATCTGTGGAGATATTGTTTCTTTCAAAAGATATAAACATAAGAGGAAGTCCTAGTGTTTGAAACAATTGTGCATAATAAAAAATTCTATGAAAACCTAGAAATCCAGATGCAGATCAGTAACATATTGGCTAAATAAGCTGTTATGTTCATGCAATGGACAAGTGTACAGACATTAAGAAGAACGAGATACTCTTTTCTATGAGATTCTCTTTTCACTGAACTCATCAGTGCTGCAAAAACAATGTTACATAATACTTTTTCTTTAACATTATATCAGGCATCCTCTTCTTGTCCTGCATTTATTGCCAGTGTTACTAAAGTTTATCATTTACCTCTTTCTCTTGTAGACATATAATTTCTTCTTATTTTGGAAGCATTCATCAATCCCTATTTTACTCTTTCTTTTAAATTACAAATGAATATTGAATTTTATAAACTATCTTTTGCGGGATATTTCAAGTGATTGTATAGTATTGCTCTCCTTGGACCTTGTTATATGGTAAATTATATTTTGTTATTTTATATATGCTATTTATTATATATCGTATTATGTTTACTAATTACATTTATTATATTATAATTACATTATAACTAAGGTAGCATTTTGTTTTAGATAGACAAAACAACCAGTGGAATAGGAAGCATCTTAAAATTAGATGCAAGAGCATAAGGGAATTGAGTTTAAAATAAAATTCACATTTTGGATCAGTAGCAAAAATTATTCAACAAAAGTGGGAAAATATGGCTATCATTAGTAAATTCTAGATACAGCAAGTAGTTAAAAGTTAAAAAACAATGAAACTGTAAAAGTATCAGAAACCTGGGAGACATGAAATAAAGTATTCATGAGGAATACCTTTCTCAGATACAAAGAAAAAAGGATACATTTAATTATATAAGAAATAAAATTTGCCTCATGGCAAAATGCACTACAAAGGTCAGAAAACAAGCAAAAGAAATTGGGAAATATATTAAGAAATGGATATGCTTTCTTTACAACTTTTGAGGAAGCACATGTTTCTTTTTCCTTTAACCTGTTATGGGGGTATTAATCTATAATGTAAGTGCATGGTTCCTTTCCTTTAACCTGTAATGTGAGACTTAATCTATATGGTAAGTGCATGGTTCCTTTCCTTTCATCTGTAATGTGAGTGTCAACATGGGGCGCTGTTTCCAAGCACAGACTTTGGATGTTCCTGTACTGGTCCCATCACTGACCATCCACAAAAACTTACAAATGTTGCTTCACTTTCCTGGGGGTTAGAGTCTCAGCTAAGAAATGGAAGCAAAATAGAACTTTCCTGCAGGGATGATAGAAGGTTTAAAGGAGTAAATATGTGACTTAGCACAGTGCCTAGTACAAGAGAGATCAATATAAGTACTTATCATTTTTTAAAGAGACAGATGAAAGAAATAAAATGTGGTGTTTTCAATCTATTGATATATATCCTTGACATTAAACTACCTTTTCATTCATTGGATTACCTAAGTTGCTCATGCTTTTTCTTACTCTAGTGAACTTGGGTAGCTAATATCATAGTTTAACATTTTTGCTTTTACATTTACAAGTAAGTTTGACCTGTAAGTTTCTTTTTCCTTACAGTCCTAATCTATTTTCAGTATTAGGATTATATAGACTTCATAAGATGAATAAAGGAGCATTCTTCCTTCGCTATCTCTAGAACTTTTTCTTTGTTCATATTGATGTTATCTGTTTAATAGAAGTTCCATAGAATTCACCTCCCAAATGATCTGGCTGGGTCTGGTATTTTCTTGGTGAAAGATCGTAAACTATTGACATAATTCCTTTACTGGTGAAAGAGCTCCAGCTATAAATTTCCTCTTGTGTCAGTTTTGGTAAACTTTAGGAGCTAGGAAATTGTCCACTTTACAGAAATGTTCAAATTTACGGGCATTTCATATATTCTCTGCTCTAACATTGTCCTGATTCTTTCTGTATATTATTTACTTATGTTTTTGTTTTGCTTAATCAAAGTGTGTTTTTAAAATCTTTTCAAAGAATATTCTTTTGACTTACTAAATCACCTCAATTTTATACTTTTTTCTGTTTTATTAAGTTCTGCTCATATATTTATTATCTATTTTTCTATGTTCTCAGGGTTTATTGTTTTACTCTTCTGATGTCAATTAAAACACTTGGTTATTAATTTTAAGAAATCTTTTTAGTTATAAATAGTTGAACTTTTTGAAGATTCCAGCTTAGTTGTAAGTATCTAAGGGTCAGCTCGTCCACACTGTTGCTAGCCTAAGGCTTAGTTCACCCTACCGCAATGGATATATTGACATTTTTTCCCCTCGACTTTCTGTGTTTTGCTACTTCTCACTTTTCTTTGGAGAGAAGCCCTTTGAAATAACCTTAACTTATTTTACAGCCAATAAGTCTTTAAAATAATGTGTATTTTTTAAAGCTAAATCTACTTATATAATTAGGCAGAAAATCTGACCTGCCATATTTTTAAAAACAGCATAAATTCACACTTCTCCATGATTAATCTGCTGTATTACACAACCTTCGAGTTTTTAGCTTTATCAATGACATGTACTTGAAAAATGTTTTAAAGATCCTACCCAGTCTTTTAAAACATCCTTGTTCCTTGTTTCAGTTCTAGTTTTATGTGTATTTTCTGCCTTGCACCTGATTATTCCAACATCTGATGGATGGCCTTGGGAATATAATTCTGGTATTGATTGTTTTTTTGCTGATTCTCTCCACTTCTAGCTGATTTCTTCATTATTGTGTAAATTTAGATCATGAGCTCATGTTTAGCTAAACTTTCTCTGTGGGAATGCTATAGGCCTGTGTTGAAGGTCTACCTCTCCAGAAAGGGTTTAGTTTTGTGTTTGGAATACCACCGATTTGGGAGCATTTTAAGTTAATTTCTTAGCTTCTGTTTGCAAGACCGCACATAAATTTGCAACCCAAACACTGGGAACACAGATCTGGGGTTCAGAATTCTCAAGATTTCCTACCTGTTTCCTACCCAGAGCAGAGGCCAAGAGAATTTGGTCTTAGTCTCCCTTTGCCAGCAGATATTTTTTCTCCTGGCACACCCTTTCATTGAAGGTGAAGCTAGGGAGAGATAGGTTTAGTTCTAACTTCCCATCTAGTAGGGATGGAGTCTTACCTCCTGCCTCTCACGTGGTTATGGCCATTTATAAACAAGTCTCTATGTCAGGTGTGTCATTAAACTATGGCCTGTATTACAAATCCAGACAGATGCCTATTTCTATGGCCTGTGAGCTATGAATAATTTTCACATTTTAACTGGTAACATTTTAAATGGTTACCTAAGTACCTAAATAATATCCTCAATTTTGCTCTTTGGTCTACAAAGCCTAAAATATTTGCCACTTGGCTCCATAAAAACAGGATTTCCAGCTTCTGTTCTAAGCTATCAAGATCTTCAATCCACTCCTAATATAGCTATAACTCTCATACATGTACCACCCTTCTTTCATGGGTCCTGGAAATTTCTACTGCATACTTCAAAAATCAACCACGCACTTAAAAATAAGTTGTGTACATTTAACCTAGCATACCTAACCTTTTTCCTTTAGGAGAGTTTTTCAAGTAATCTTGCCCACCGTATTCTTTAGAGCTTCATTAATAATGGCAAAAAATTAAAACAACTTAACATTCAACAAATGGGAATTGTTCATAACAATTATAGAAGCACATACAGTAGAAAACTATAAACTCTTATTGAAACAGTGAGACATAACTAGTTTTATTCTTAGAGAACTATGTTTATTTAGGTCCCTTTTGTTTAAATAAGTATATTTCTGTGTATGTATGTATATAGTCATGTATTTATATACACATACATTATTTGTATGATATAGTTATATAAACATACGAAATACATACCTATACACATACCTTTGATTTATATTTGTATACATACACAGGAATATAGTTATATAAATTATATAGTTATATACATTGAACTGAAAACTGGTAGTATACATATATATCGTGTATAAATGTGTGTCGTTTATGTGCATGTGTAGAAAAGCAGGTTGAGAGATATGGAAGCATGAGTTAGACAGGGTTCATGATTATAAAAGTAGTTATGTGTAGGTAGTGAGGTTAAGGCCCATTTGATTGAAAATATTGCATATTTTTACATCAATTGTTAGGATGAACAGATTCCTATGTAAATAAAATTATAAATAGCTATACATACTTGTATGTGTAATGTATAATTAAAATATATATAGTTTTATAGATGTATTATATTTATATTACATAATATAATTGTCTTATACTCATACATTATGTATTGTGTTATATAGAATATATTAACTATAGTGTATTATATCAGATAATAATAATTATATATTTATAATATATATAAATATATATATTTATAATTTATATATTATGATATAATTGTTTTATAATCAATATTACAGGATATATCCTATTAATATTACGAACATATTAACCATATAAATACATTTCGTTACCCATATATTTTGTATATAATATATGCTAGGCAAAAATATATATTAATATAATACATAATTGTTATACATTAATATAAATATTAGTATATTAAATTTATATATCAATATAATATTTAATATTGGTATATTTATATTATATCTAATATATACATAGCTAATGCTCTTTAAAGCCATCTGCTACAAGTAGAATAAGACCAGGAGTATGGCCAAAGCAAATTCTAAAAATATTAGATTACTTATATTCATTTATATGTCATTTTCCTGGAATCTGCATCTGGCTATTAGAGAGGACACACAGCAAAATCAACACAAAGTGCCCAGGAGGACATAGGATCCTTTATTTATCGGAGACTCAAAGGAAACACAGTGCTATCCAGTCCCCCATCAAAGAGCCAAGAGCAAACCTTGAAGCACCCAGTAAAAGCCCATTCAAACAAAAAAGCTTTCCCACTTAAACTGGAAAAAGTTAAGTTCCCAAGAGACGCCCTACACCAACCACCGAAGCTCATTTGGCAGTAAAAACAAAAATGTTCACCGAACAACAAGAAACCCAAAACAATAGTTGTTTTAGCACAAACAAAAAAAAGCAGCTAATTAGTGTCTCTCTTGTTTGAAAGAAGGGGGTGGGAAGTGGGCAGAAGACCTGATAGGAAAGATAAAAAGAAAAGGAAAAGGAAAATAAGTTTCCAGTTTGACACTCAAGCTGTCTTCTGCATCCATTTTGTCAAGACCACCAAGTCAATGTGGAGGCTTTTTCCTCTTTCCCTTTTCTTTTCATGAGACTGATCACAACCAGCACTGCTGATCACAACCAGGAATGCTGTTGCCTACATGTGTGAATGAGCTGTGAGTAAAGTACTGAAGTAGAGGACACCTGAAGTGAAACGTCTTCATGAATGTCCATGTGGCTGAGCAGGAAGTTAACCTTTCACAGATGTGCTAAAGAAGAAGAGTTGGCTTTTATTTTATTTACTTTTCCCTGCACTGTGTTGAATGACTATCATCTACAAGTTCAGGCTACTTCTTGCTGAGGATTAATGCACTGGGAGAGCTGAGAGAGAACTGAACAGTAGAGCTGTCTTTTTCTTGACCAGTTCACCTTACTTTCCCAAACTCTAAGTCTTTCCCTAATTCTTTCTCCTTCTTATTGTAGCAAAATGAACAGAACACAAAATTCACCATTTTGATCATTTTACAGTTCACTGTACCATTCAGTGGAATTTAGTACTGTCACAATGTTGTGCAACTATCACCGCTATCCAGCTGAAAAACATTTTCATCACCCCAAGAGGAAACCTACACCCATTTTAAGGAGTCATTCCCTATTTCCCTCTGTTCCAAACCCCTGGCAACCACTAATGTATAATATTTGCCGTGCGTATGGATCTGCCACTGCTGGACATCTGGCATAAATGGAACCTGAGAAGTTGTGCAGTGGTAGGAAAAACTAAAATGCGATGTACTGTATGATGTATGTTTTACTGAAGTGGCTTGGTCAGATTATAATGATTTATGATAAAATCACGTAAAGCAAGCATCACAATTCTCCAGGAATGTTCTGAAGAATGCTAATGTTAATTATGAATATGTGAATCCCAAATCTTTCATTTGTATTGACCTTATCTCATTAATTCTTCTCCCAACACTGCTATAACTAGAGTTGAGTTCTAAAATGTACCTTCCTCTTTTCCCATAGAAATTGTCCCACAATTTCAAAAAGTTCTCAAAGGTGAAAAAGTGCACACGACGTTTATCACGTTTGCAAATGCCAATGGAAATGCTAAGCTAACACTGTCCAAAATGCAATATTCTTCTGTGAGAGCACCCAACTTTAAACAAATACACATATTCTAAATACAGCTTAGATCTGTGACATGTTTTGGCCACTGAAGTATGAGCAGACATGATGGCCTTAAAAGAGCAGAAGAGGCCTTAAATGGGCTTGTGCGGTTGGGCTCACCTCTTATGTTTCAGTGAACTTTTAGAGAAGACAGGGCCTGGGAGCTGCGGCCTCACAGTTGGGCTCCAGACGAAGAGGTGTGTGACAGACCTCAAACTGACCCAAAACACGGAGCAAAACTAGCCATCTAGAGGTCTAAAAGAGAGCCACTGCAGCTAGCCCATAGGTCCAAGAGAAATAAATTCTTGTTTATGTAACTGACTTTGGTGTGATTTGTTCCAAAGCATTATCACAGCAAGAGCTGACTAACACAACATCCTCCAAATCATTGTTATGTAAATGGATGCTACCATGCCTACATTTAAGGCAACTGTGTACTCAAATTGTGAGAATTCTTGAACTCTTGGTGCCTCTCCAACACAATGTACATGGCTAAATTTCCACAAATAAGTTCACTAATATACCACAAAGATCTCTCTAAACTTTTATGAAATGTAATGCAAAGTTCTTTCTTTTCATTTTCTGCTTCTCCATAGTTAAAATGCTGTTTATCAATGTAAAACGGTTCTTGCCGTTTGGCCTCTGTCGTTAGAGTCTTTTGAACTCTTTGGCTTTTCAGCTCCTAGGCTGTAACATTTGAATCAGCAAATGCCCCAAGGAGAAAAGCTGCACCAAGTGTCAAGCTTGCGTCTGTGTTTCCCTTCTCTCCACAACTTGGCCCACATGTCTTGGTGTCTCTCTAACATTCAGACACCAGTGAAGAGAAGTTTTCCTACTCTATCCAGCTTTTCTAAAATTTCTTTAGACTTCGCCTGATCTTATGTTATTATTCAACTATCATCTCAATTACCCCTAGGAAGAAAATTTACAATTTTTAGAGAAAATGGAACCCTGGTACACTGTTGGTCGGAATGTAAACTGGTGCAGCCACTGTGGACAACAGTATGGAGGGTTCTCAAAAACTAAAAATAGAACTACCATATGACCTCGCAACTCCACTCCTGGGTATAAATCCAAAAAGAACAAAAACACGTGTTTTCAAAGACATGTATTTGAAAAGATACGTGCACCCCAATGTTCGGAGCATCAGTATTTACAATTACCAAGATAGGAAGCAACCTAAGTGTCATCAACTGATGAATAGATAAAGAAGATGCGGTACATATAACCAATGGCATACTACTCAGCCTTAAAAAAGAAAGAAATGTTGCCATTTGCGGCAACATAGATGGACTTGGAGGACATTGTGGTAAGTGAAATAAGTCAAAGAAAAACAAACACTGTAGGATATCACCTATATATGGAATCTAAAAAATACAGCAATCTACCGAATATAACAAAAAGAAGGAGAGACACAGATATAGAGAACAAACTAATGGTTGCCAGTGTGGAGGGGGAGGAGGGGGCAATACGGGGTGGGGAAGTGAGAGATGTAAACTACTGGGTGTACGATAGGCTCAAGGATGTATTGTACAACACAGGGAATATAGCCAATATTTTGTAATAACAGTAAACGTAAAGTGACCTTTAGAAAGTATATAAAAATATTTTAAAACAGAAATCATACTGAAAATTGGAAACAATTTAAATGTCCATCAACAGGAAAATGCACATATAAATTATTGTACCTCCCTACATGGGAATCCTACATTGTGAGGAAAGTACATGAACTAGACAGATCTTTACGTGTCAGCATGGATGAACCTAGCAAAGATAACACTAAAAAAAGCAAGTAAGAAGAGAAAACATAGTAGAATACTATATGAGGTTGAAGAATACTTAAAAATGTAGCCTAAATAGAAAGACATCCATGCAGTGATGGAGACCAAGTTCAGAAGAGTGGTTACCCAGGGTCAGCTGGGGAGTGGCTGTGTTTGGGAAAGTGGTCACAGCAGGCTCTTCAACAGGAATGGAAATGTTTCAGTTCACACGCTGGCTGGAGGACGGAGGAGTGTCTGCGATATTATAATGTGAGCATGCTGCATGTGAAAGCCATTGCTGACCACATCTAGGGGATCTGATACGCGGGAGCTGGTAGTGGGTGGAGGCATCCAGAAGGTGGTGGTAGAAGAGGAACGTTGTATGCATAACGCCTAAGGCCTGACCAGAGAACGACCACTGTTCTAGAAACTGGACACAAATCCAACTTCTAGGACCAATGTTAAAAGACAAACTGAGGCATATTTAAAGTAAGACTTTACGTGAGCAAAAATAGATTCAATTCAGGCACCACCAAAGCAGAAATGGTGAGGAGCACTCCAGCCACAGGAGCTGCAGAGATGTTTATTTTAAAAGGGCAGAAGCAAAGCAAGGTAATGACTGACTTGTTATAACTTTAAAGCCTAGTTGGTGATTTGTGACTCGTTGTCCTCAGCAGTGTTCGCCACCCTGAGGCGTTGACAGGCTTAGATTTTTGTTGGTTTACGTAGGCGGCCGCATCACTAGAGCCACCGCAGGCTAACGGCCTCCTTGCAGGGTTAATTTACTAACACCAGTTGTCTGAGTCCTTACTCTTACTCAGTCACTTCACTTCCTACGCCTCAGTTTCTCTTCTGGAAAGTGGACATTCAGTAGTAAATTCTCTGTGGAGGTGTCAGTGCAAAACAAAGTGATTATTAGTAACCACGATCATGTCCTGAATGCATGGAACACGTCACCATTTGCCAACTACCGCGTCAAATTAGCAGAAACTACAGAAATTAAGAGCTCTCCGCATAAATTCACACACCCGTGCACCAGGTAAGGGACCACAGGCAGACGTTCACTCAGCCTTTCGTGTGTCCCTCACGGAGTGCACGCTCTCTCCTGGGTGGGGGGAGCACAGACACTTACGGGAGTTTACTTTTAAAATGCGTTGATACAACCAGGTCTCAGTTTTGTTTGGATGAGTCAGCAAACGCTTTTTGGAAACCCCAAAGTCTCCACACCTCGTAGGTTTCGCGCTGCCTTAGTCTCAGAGCTCAAGCCCCTACTCTTCAGGCCGCGTCACCATGGGAGACAGGGCTGCGTGCGGACGCACGGCGAGCGTGCAGACGTCCTCGAGCCCCGCCCCAACGGTCCCGCCCGCTGCCGTAAACCCCAGCTCCGTGGCATGGAGGCCCTAGATGCCTGCGCCAACACCAGGCCGCGCGGGGTCTCTGGAGCGCGGCATGGGGGGGTCGGTGTAGCTGGGGCCCGTGGCCCTATGTCTTCTGGCTGCGACGTCGGTCCTGCGCAGGCTGCGGGGCCGCAGCCGCCAGGCGGTGGGCGCCCGAGGGGCCGGGGCCCCCAGGCGGGTGTGGCCATCGTGTCCGCAGCCAGCGTTCCCGAGGCCGTGCTTGGGCCATGATCACTCGGTGAAGCTGTGCCGGGACAGCGCGGCCGACTTCTTTCCGCGCTCTGAGGACCTGTGCGCGCTGCAGGACGTGGTGCCTCTGCCCTCTGTGCGCGCTTCCCTGCGGGATGCCCCGCTGGACTTAAGGCCGACCGCCTCCGCGGGGTGCACTTGGCGCCGCTCCTGAGCACCCGCTGCCCCTGATGTGTATCCAGAGCTTCTTCCAGCCACGGCTTGTCGAGACAGGTTTGTACTTCCCGCTTCCAGGGCCCCTCGTGTTGGCGCTGAGAAGCGGGGTTTTTGATGGTGCAAGGTGGAGGGTGGGCACTAGAACCAGTGCCCAGTGCCCGGGTGTGCGTGCACTAGACGGGGCGTGTGGCCTAGGACTCCTGCCAGCTCGGTGACCCCGGCCGAGTGCCTTAAGGCTTCTAGGTCTCAGTGTTCTCATCTGTAGCGTGGGCTTAACAGGTCCCAGTCTCTGTGGTGGTTACAAGGATGCACTGTATTAATGCTTCTAGACTCTACAAAGTAGAACACTTAGCACAGTTTGGAGCATCGTTAATTGTTGCACAGATGTTTCCTGGTCTGTTGAATGCCTTTGCCTGGTACACACCAAAGCGATTAGGAAATGGATATATCCCAGCTTCATTTCCTTTCCATTAAAACAGGGTTCAGGAAAAAAAAATTTTTTTCAATAGTCGTATCATATAGTGCAAAGATCACTGGTGTGAAGGCAGCTTAGGGTTTGAATTCCAGGGCTTATGCTGTCTGTGGCCTGGGCAGGTTTCTTATGGACTACAATCCCCACACTTGTAAAATGACATTAATAACCACTCTTTCTGTGGGTTCTTAGAATTAATTAAGCAGGTTATGTGTGTCAAGTAGCCTGGCACTTGAATGAGTTGTCAGAACCAAGGGCTGCTGGAGACGATGCTTCTGCCCTAGGTAATCTCCCCTTCTACTGGGCGGCAGGTAAACACAAACACAGTAGTCAGTGCTCTGGAAGAAGTGAGTTCTGGTGCTACAGAGCATAGAATCTTTTTTTAAATTTAATTATTATTTTATATTGGAGGTTAGTTGATGTACAATATTGTGTTAGTTTCAGGTGTACAGCAAAGTGATTTAGTTATCCATGTATCCATTCTTTTTCAGATTCTTTTCCTGTAAAGTTTGTTACAGGATATAGAGTAGAGTTTCCTGTGCTATGCAGTAGGTCCTTGTTGATTATCTGTTTTATATAGAGTCGTGTGTCTATGTTAATGCCAAACTCCTAATGTATCCCTCCCCCCGATCTTTCCCCTTTGCAGAGCACAGAATCTTGGAAGGGAAAGTTCAGGGTAGGCTTCTTGGAGGAGGTGGCATCCTTTCTAAGGATATGTAGAAGCTCCTGGGGTGGCAGGAGAGAGCAGTGCGTGTTGATGTTTGAGAAATATAAGAAAATATGGCAAAACTAATGTACAGGACTGGAACTCAGGGTTTGGGAAAGAAATGAGAGTTGATACTGGAAACTTAGTGGGGCCCAAGAGAAGGGGGCCTTGTTTGTCCTGTCAGAAGTTTGGGTGTTTATCCTGAAGGCTGTGGGAAACACCAAAGAAGAGTGAGATGGACTTGTGGTTCAGAGGCTCACTCGGACCTCCATGTGGAAGGCAGTTGATTTGGTGCAGGCTGAGTTGTAATCTGAGGGTCCCACTTAAGTTATAAAAGGTGGGACTGGATTTTGCAGATCTGAGAGAGAATGGGTGAGGCCTGGTGACCCGTTAGAAAAGGGAGGGCAGCAAGCGTGGGTGACAGTTTACAGCTGCATCTTTTTGAGAGATACAGAGCACAGTAGAAAGGGATTGGGGGTGGCGAGAGGATCTTACTTCATCTTCAGTGCTTTAGAGGGGCCTGGTAGACGGGTCTGGACCCAAGGTACAGATCTGGGCTTTTTGGGAGGACAGGTGTTTGAAGGCATGGGAGAGACTTAGGTTACCCACAAGAAGATCCAAAGAATCATAGGTCTTAATCATAGACTTAATAACTAACAGTTGCAGCCTCTTCCAGGGATGTGACTTTAACCAGTTACTCTGGAATTACCTGGTTAGTTCCAGTGAGATAATCTGCCTCATAGACAGGTGACATCCCCCCCAAAAAGGTGACCTTGCTTGAAATAATACTTTGTTAGAAACTTCTTTTTGCCCCCTTCTGTGTATAAAAGCCTTCCATTTTGTACAGCTCCTCAGAGCTCCTTTCTGCTTGCTAGATGGGATGCTGCCCAATTCATGAATCATTGAATAAAGCCAATTACATCTTCAAATTTACTCCATCAAATAATGTTTTTTAACACAAGGATTAATATTGAAAATGTAATCATGTTGGTCAAAGCTATTTGTGAGTATATGAAAATGTAACATTTACATCTAATGCTTATACTTATAAATTATAGTAAGTCCCCTACATATGAATGAGTTCCATTCTGAGAGCTCATTCATAAGTCCAATTTGCTCGTAAGTCCATCAAAGTTAGCCTAGGTACCCAACTAATACAACAGCTATATACCATTGCTTTTACGCTTGCTTCCAAACATCCTGGGCTTGAAATAAAGATACTGTATTATTATACTGTATACAGTACTGTACAGTAAAATACACAAAAGCACAACCACTTGTAGAGGACGCATGCACGTGACAATGTAAGCCAGACACATGAAGTAACTTACATGATTGGACATGCGAACGCACGTTTGCATCTTTGAAAGTTTGCAACTTGAAGGTTCATATGTAGGGGGCTTACTGTATTGCAGAAGTAAAGTAAAAACTATGTCAGGATAAAATATTGGAATTAAAGACTTCTGGATTTATTATATAATTTGGAAAGTAATAATTAACATTTTAACATGTACTATTTTATAAAGTAGCCATTGTAAGATACAAACAGTATATAATATCTAAAATAGTGTGACCAAAACTGCAAGAACTGATCAATTAATTTAGCAAGGTAGCATGATACAGGGTTAACATACAGAAATCTGTTGCATTTCTTTACACTAATAATGAAATATCAGAAAGGGAAAGTTAAAAAAAAATCTCTTTGAAAATCATATAAAAAGAAAAATACTTAGGAATAAACCTGACCACGGAGGTGAAAGACCTATATACTGAGAACTGTAAAGGAATTTGAAGATCATTCAAAGAAATGAAAAGATATGCCATGTTTTTGGATTGGAAGAACTAATATTGTTAAAATGGCCATACTGCCCAAAGCAATCTACAGATTTGATGCAGGCCCTATCAAATTACCAATGGCATTTTTCACAGAACCAGAACAAATAATCCTAAAATTTATATGGAACCATGAAAGACCCAGAATCGCCAAAGCAATCCTAAGGAAAAACAACAAAGCGGGAGGCGTAACTCTCCCAGACTTCAGACAATACTACAAAGCTACAGTAAACAAAACGGTGTGGTGTTGGCACAAAAACAGACATATGGGTCAGTGGAACAGAATAGAGAGCCCAGAAATAAACCCACACACCTATAGTCAATTAATCTCTGACAAAGGAGGCGAGAATATAAAATGGGAAAGGACAGTATCTCTGCAAGTGGTGTTGGGGAAGTTTGACAGCTGCATGTAAATCAATAAAGTTAGAACACACCCTCACACCCTACACCAAAATAAATTCAAAATGGTTTAAAGACTTAAATATAAGACATCACAGAATAAAACTCCTTGAAGAGAACTTAGGCAAAATATTTTCTGACATAAATTATACCGATGTTTTCTTAGGTCAGTCTCCCAAGGCAATAGAAATAAAAGCACAAACAAACAAACAGAACACAATCAAACTTATAAGTTTTGCTCAGCAAAGGAAAACATAAACAAAATGAAAAGACAACCTATGGAATGGGAGGACATATTTGCAAAGAATTCGGCTGACAAGGGATTACTTTCCAAAATATACAAACAGCTCGTACAGTGCATAACAACAACAACAACAACAACAAATCCAAAAATGGGCAGAAGACCTAAATAGACATTTCTCCAAAGAAGACATACAGATAGCCAAAGGCACATGACAAGATGCTCAGCTTCACCAATTATCAGAGAAATGCAAATCAAAACTACAATGAGATATCACCTCACACCAGTCAGAATGGCCATCATCAAGAAATTCTACAAATAACAAATGTTAGAGAGGGTATGAAGAAAAGGGCACCCTCCTACACTGTTGGTGAGAATATAAATTGGTGCAGCCACTATGGAAACTTGTACGGAGTTTCCTTAAAAAAATAAACAATAGAACTATCATATGACCAGCAATCCCACTCCTGGGCATGTAGCTGGAGGAAACTCTATTTGAAAAGATACATGCACTTCTGTGTTCATAGCAGCACTATTCACAATAGCCAAGGCATGGAAGCAACCTAAATGTCCATCGACAGATGAATGGATAAAGAAGATGTACATATATACAATAAAATACTACTCAGCCACAAAAAAGAATGAAATAATTCCATTTGCAGCAACATGGGTGGACCTAGAGATGATCATACTAAGTGAAGTAAGCCAGACAGAAAAAGACAAATATCATATGATATCGCTTATTTGTGAAGTCTGAAAAAAAAATGATACAAACTAACTTATCTACAAAACAAATAGACCCACAGACCTAGAAAACAAACTTATGGTTACCATAAGGGATAACAGGGAGAGGAGTGGAGGGATAAATGAGGAATTTGAGATTAACATATACACACTACTGTATATAAAATAGATAATCAACAAGGACACATTGTGTACCACAGGGAACTGTATTCAATATCTTGTAATAAACGATAATGGAAAAGAATATTAAAAAGAATATATACATATATATATATATATATATATATATAACCAAATCACATTGTCAGAAAATAACACATTATAAATCAACTATACTTCAATCAAAAAAAAATAAAATAGTTGTGTGAAATGGAATTAGAGTAGTATATAAGTGAAATCAATCCAAAATTGAAAAGTTACACTAAAACACACACACACACACACACACACACACACACACACACACACCCAAGTATATGCACCTACATGCTAACCAACAAAACAAATGTTGAAAATCAGATAAATAGAAAACATTAAATAAGTAAAATAAGATTGTAAGAATGAATCAATATATATGAAATTAAATGTGCCAAAGAAATAATCCAGGTTAAAAAAAATCAATAAGTCAATTTAAAAATAAAGTTATATGCTTTTTTGCAAGGGGATAAGTTTTAGGCCCTAAGTAAATTTAAAAAACCCCAAAAAACTTAGAATTTGAAATTAAAAGAGCATAAATTTATAAGCAAACCAAATATTTAAAATATCAATGATGTATTTGTGTTCATGTCAAACAAACAATACGTTAAATAGTAGTATTAAAGTCAGCAGGATGATAAAAATCATACTGAGTATAAATTATAAATATGTATGCATCTAATAATAGCACCACATATATACAAATGTAACAATGTAGAAATGCTAAGAAGAAAAAAAAACTTAAATCCAAGCCAGGAATATTAACAAGATGTTAAGAATTGATAAAGATATAGAAGATTTAAACTAAACAAGATCTTGATATAATGAGTATAGATAGAACATGACACCTAAAAAATGTAGAATGCATATCATTTTCAAGCAAACATAGCATATCCATAAAAATTAATCAGCTACAAGGTAATAAAGCAAGTTTTATTATATTCCCAGAACCAGTATCCTAAAGAACACATTCTTGACCAGAACGCAATTAAGCTGGTATTTGATATAAAGGGATTACTAAGGAACAACCACATCTGAAGTTAGGGAGAAATAAACTTACTCTTGTAAGTAACCCTTAGATGAAAGAAGAAAGAATAAAGTTTAAAATAATATGACTGAATAGTAACAAAAATACGGCAGAGTGAAACTTCTCTGTTGAAGCTGAAGGGGTACTTTGCACAAAATAAAATACACTTAATTTAAAAATAAAGATAGTGACAGAAAATGCTGCAAAAAGAAGAAAGTGTTATAGCCGACAAGCCTACAAGTACAAGAAGGAAAATAAAAATCTTATTTATTGTCTAACCATCAGCGAGTGTGTGGAAGCCAGGAGAAATCTGGCTCCTTTCCCAGCTGAATATAAATGAAATGAAAGGAATTACAAGGCACAGGTTACTGATCACCAATAGACTTGTGTGCAGTATCAATCACATGAGAAGATGTATAATTGCTCCTACTGGGATGCAAAATTATTCCAACCAACATGTTCCTGCTCTCAAAGATGAGAATTATGAAGAAAAATGGAAGAAGTTAAGCTAGCTCTCATGAGAAATAGAATGGTAGTCACTTAACTGAAGTTTTAAACCCAGCAGGAATCAACAAAATTCCTCCAAGTGAACTGCTTATACTTGTAAAATGGACTCACAAACCAGATGAAATGTTACCAAAATGTTCATTCAAGATTAACGGGTTTATAAATCAAGGGAAACACATTATTTTGCCATGGTACCCTTTATTTTACTAAGTCTATTTCTTAATTTTTTATCATGCTTTTATCTAATGGATTTGAGCTCATTTACTAGGTTACCATATAATACAATTAGGGAATCACATAAAACAGTTTGAAGTGCAAACATTGCAATGGGTGTTACAAGTCACCTGGATTGAGCTATTTATTATTATTGGGCTCTAAATTTGATTTATATCTTCATGGCACTAGAGTGTGGGCACCTTGAAGGCAGAACCAATGTAACATAACCTGTAGTTATTTTCCTAATTAGTAAAATATTTTCTTAAAGGAGTATTTAGTCCTTAATATGAATATTAGTCATACTATTCTTCCTCCTTACCTTTCTCACAGCCAAAAGTAACAAATAAAAATATTTGAATTACTGATTTTTGAAAATAAAATAAATGTCTTCATGATAAAAGTAAGAGTAACTGATAAAAAGACAGTGACAAATTGGAAATATACTTGCAATACGTGGCAAAAATATTAATTTCTGTGAGGAGAAAAACCGAATTTATAGGACACTAAGAATACAACTGGACATTAGACATGAAAACTTAACTTTGTTTATAATAAGATTAAATCTTACATTTTAAATGATTTTATCTAGAAAAGTATGGGGAGGAAGAGTAGAAATGGGTGGAGATTGTAATAGGGGCGGGGCAGGCGTGAACCTACCCCCCCCCCCCCCGTCCCTGCCTCGGCGACCTAATGGCAGCAGCGGTCCCCATGGGTCGTGGTGCACAGAGGCCTCAGCACCTGCAGTACACGGACACTGTCATCCAGGTAAGAGCTTCAACCGGCTTCAGACTCTCTGCTCAAGTTTCAAAACTTGGTCCAGCTTTGATCAGTTGTCCACCCCAGGAAGAGGCCAGAGGTCAAGGTTCAGCTGCAAGGACTTTGCACATCATTACTTCAGGTCCGCCTCTGTGGTTGGGCTGTTCTCGTCAAAGGGCAGTTGTTGGCAGCTGGGAATTCACCTGACTGGTATTTGCTACAAATGATTCTCTCCAGTTTAAAGGAAAAGCCTGAGGGCCGGCAGGGTCCTGGGCGCCTGGCTCCCTCAGTGATGAAGGCTGGGCAGGGTCTGGGGACCTGGCCTGGAGGGCACCGCCACCTGAGATCTGCTTCTTCAAGCAGGCCTGGGCACTGGTGGGAGAACCCAGACTGGTTGATGGACGGACACTCCCGGGCAGGGTAACCAGCCTGCACACAGACCCCCTCCTCTTGGCCAGGACCTGGACCCTGGAGAGCAAGAGTTGAGCCTCGGGACCTTGCCCTTTCTTGTCAGTACAGAGAGTAACATTTGTTTTGGTGGAGGCTTACAGGAACATCGTGACCTGACCATGACCTGACCTCAAGAAAAGAGGATCTGACCTTAGAAGTTTGAAGCAACTAACCACACCCCTCCCTTACCTTTCCCATGAAAGGGCTTTGCTGAAAGCTTTTGGGGAGTTCAGGGTTTTCTAAGGCATGAGCCGCCCATCTCCTCACATGGCCCTGCAGTAAACCTTTCTCTGCTCCAATGCTCCAAGCTCGACATGTTGGTATTGTTTGGCCTCACTGTTTGTCAGGCACATGGACTTGCGTTCAGCAACAGGATGATATTTCCGTCAAGAATAGAACCTCTTTTTATTCTCAACGTGTTACCTTTGTCCATCTTCACCCTGAAATGTGCACTATCAACTGTATTTGGGGGGGCAGATCATTTTCTCCCATATAAATTATTTTCTTAATGAGAGAGTAAATTGTGCGCCTGAGATTCAACTTCGGAAATAAACTGTTTACTCTGAAGAGCCAAACTTGTCCTTGGAAACACACTTTCTAGACAACAGCAGTTGGACCCATCCTGTGCAGAGTCCAGTTCATTCTGAAAGTTCTATTGTGACCTGTCACTATGGTAATATGATAATGCACATCTTGGCATTCCATTCCAACTGCCATTCTGTGAACTGAGAGGTTCACATACGGTGACAGATGAGAAGCTCTCACTCTCACCCCTTGAGACTTTGAAAAGGGACAATCTGAATTGTTCTGGAGGTAGGTTCATATTCATCCTCTGAAGGCTGTTCCTTCAAATGGGCTGGTTAACTTTTACTGATATATGTTCCTCATCTTTTTTGTTTTCTTTTTTGATTTCTACCACATTTATCTACAGTTATAAATATATTTTATAGTTTGTTATATTACTTAAGTTATATTTTTGATTCTTCTATCAAGCCAGCTGCCTTAAATATTTTCCTAAATTTAGAAAAACATACTATCTCCAAATGCCAATTTTGTACACACTCTACCAGAGAACAGATAAAGGGAACTCACTCATTATGCTTTTACTGAAGCAGGAGAATCTTCATATCTCCTCAGCAATGGTCATTATAGGAGGAAAGGGGAATTACAGCTCAGCTCTTCTAAATGTAGCTGTCAATCTGAAACCAAATATTCAAGGTCTAAATCCAGAGAGTTTTATAAAGGAAAGAACCTGGGATTCACTGGTTGGATTTCCATGGGTTGCTGTGGACAAGATCACTGGCTGTTTGGCGGCTGCCAGGGAGTTTGGTGAGAAGGGCCAGTGCCATCACATTAGTGGAATGAACATTTGGTCACTGAGGGAAGGAGGGTCTGTCTGGTGATTCTCAAGGAGAATCCTGGGGTGGGGTCTCCAGCCTCTGAGTATGGAGATGACTTTCAAAAAGAATGTGGGATTCTATTGCCTTCCACTACAGGGTCTAGAAAATGATGAGTTTATAGAGCCGGAATATTAGTGAGGAAAGACTTGAACGCTTGCCCATTCTTAGCAAGCCCTTGGTCCAGGCTGCTCGAATGGGTGCTCAGATCAATTGTCAGTGAGACTTTGAGCATCACAGACTTAACTAAGCCACCAAAGCCCAGCAGAGGTGGCCACCTCCCCAGTTAATTCATGGTAACTATTCATCCAAACTTGGTCAATTGAAGGGAAGCTGATTCTTGGTAGAGCCATCATGTGGCCTTTTGCTTAGAGGTTTTGAGCTCTGAGGCAACCTAGGAATGTAACAGACCACTGGTCACTCAGCATGGTGAGCTGGTCACTGTGAAGGATGCTTGTGAGATAGTTGACGGTATGAAGAGGCTGGGGAGAACGGACACAGTTGGAATTCCTGTGGTCCTTCAGGGGAGCTTTGTTCGTAAGAAACTGATGTATTTTGAATGAGGGATTGAAATATAGAGACGAAAAGTACGGTAAGGATTTGGGTTCTTTTCTAGGCTCAGGCAGCTCCTCCAGGGCATCAGCTCTCACCCACAGAAAACTTGGGGCAGGAGAATTTGAGAGAGAGAGTGAGGAGAACTCCTGGCTCAGGGGTCCAGGGGTCTGTCCTGTCCCAGATCCATCATTCATCATGGTTGTGATTCTTGGACAGTCACTTATCTCTCTAAATTTCCACACCCTCCACCATAACATATGGGTTACAGCCCCCACTTTGTCCTCCCCTTCACCCCCAACAGGGCTGGGTGTCAGACATGATAATGGATTTACAGACATGAGCTGTAAAGCCTTGTTCCCATGAAAAAGCTAAAGAGTAAGCTTGAATCCCCCCTTTACTTGGAGCCGTCAAATCCCTTCTCTGCTTTCAACAGCTATGAAATGTCCAGCTTCTTCTTGCCATCATTCAGGATTGAACACTTATAGAGCATTTGTGAAGCACCGGTCCTTTATTTTTCAAACATTTTACCTATATTCAATCATTTTTGGACACATGACATAATGCTAAACTTAGGCCATATTAACATTCCTACATCTCAGAACAGGGAACTGAGGCAAAGAGGGATCTACATATCTTTCCCAAGTACATGCTTCTTCTAAACGGGATTTGAATCCAGTCCATCAGTCATGGTCCCAATGGTTTGCTGAGTTTCTAGACATTCTCAGTTAAATAAAGATATTTGCCCACAAAACCTGTCTCTTGGGTGTTTTCACTGCATAGCAAACTGCAAGATCTTCCTAAGTCCAACTTTGATTCAGGAGGCTCTGCTGGGCCGCTGGTGAGGAAAGGGACCAAAGGATTGAACTGTGAATAAATTATTGCTAATTTCCCCATGGTCTTCTGCCAGCAAGATGTCAATAGTTGTCTCTATTGTAATGCATTTCCCAGGATGCTGTTCCCAGAATGCGAGAAGAAGAAACACTCATCAGAGGTCAAGAATATCAACCCCAGGCTGGCCACATTTTAGGATGCACCCTATAAATGACCCAGCTGAAGGTACTGTGGAAAATGTCTCATTCGGTTCACTCAAGAATAATTATTCTAGTTGATTCAGTGCCTCATATTGAAGAAAAAGCTATGAAATATTAAGCAGTATTCTTCTTTTATTCCATGTGTTCAAATTGAAACTTACTAAGCCAGCTGGTACTGTATTAACCATGGAAGTAAACATGCATTTATTTATTTATTTATTTATTTATTTATTTATTTATTGAATTTTATTTTTTTTTATTAATTTCTGCTTTATAACAAAGTGAATCAGTCATACATATACATCTGTTCCCACATCCCTTCCCTCATGCATCTCCCTCCCTCCCACCCTCCCCATCCCACCCCTCCGGGTGGTCACAAAGCAGCGAGCTGATCTCCCTGTGCTCTACGGCATGCATTTAAAACTCAACATTTGGTTCATGTTTAAGAGGGAAGATGGTCTCTAGTTATGGTTTAGACATTAGCTGATTTTTGAACGTTAGCAACAACACATCCCTCCCTGAAACCATGTTTTGAGATTTCTTTAAATTATTAGACATTATTTAGAACAGGATTATATTGACCTAAAAGTTGTACATGCAATACAGAAAATACCTGTATCCTATCACTCCACTTTCAGCTATTAATAATATATAGCATAGGTGAAGTACATTTGTTACAATTAGTGAAACAATGTAAGTATATTTTTACTAATGAAAAGTCCCTAGGTCACCTCAGAGTCACACCTTGTGTTGTTATATTCAATGATATCTGAAATATGTACAATATTATTTGTCACCATTATGGTGCCATACAGAAATGTGTACACTAATGTTCATAGTAGCATTATTCTTAGTAGCCAAAAGATAGAAACCATCCAAAGTCCATGAGGTGATGAATGGATAAATAAAATGTGATATATACACAGAATGGAATAATTTTCAACCATAAAAAGGAATTAAAGATTGACTTATGCTACAAAATGAATGATCCAAATAATATAAAAAATATATTATTGCTAGTGAAATAAGGCAGGCGCAGAAAGACAAATATTATATGATTCCACTTGTATGAGGTACCTAGTGTAGGCAAACTCACAGACACCGGAAGTAGAAATTACCAAGGTCAGGAGGCAGGAGTAAGGTGGATTATGATTTAATGGGTACAGAGGTTACGTTGAAATGATGAAAAAGATTAAGATGTAGATTGTGTTGATGGCTACACAGCATTGTGAAAGTAAGAAATGCTAGTGAACTGTCTACTTCAAAATTATGAAAAGCATAAATATGTATATTTCATCACAATAAAATAAGTCAAAAATCCAACAGAATGGACGATGAATGAAGGAGCAACATATTTGATTAGAAGGAAGCTGAAAGAGTCTTGTAACATTTCAAGAAGAAGGGGGATTTGGAGGGACTTTGAAATGGGCAGAGGGGCCGTGGGGCTCTATACTGAAACATAGTGCAATGTTAGTGTTTAAGCTTTTTCAGACTGACACTTTCAAATTGATTAGGTTCCCTACAGCTAGAAAGCTAAAGGTTCTCTTCCTCATTTCTGAAATGTTCCTCCCCTTTGCCTTCCTCCACCCACCAGGGAGGTTTGTCCAACAGCACCTCAGTCCACACTCAGTAACCACCTGCACCCATACACTCCCACCCTGTGTCCACATTAACGAGGCTCTCTGAGTAATTCCTGAGCAGCATCACCAGTGTCCTGACACTTACTCTGTGTCCTCCTAGAGCCCCCTGAGGACCTGTTGGAGAAACTGCCCCATGTGAGGACAATTAAAGTGGCTCCTGCTACCTCCAGGGTAAGCTCCCCTTATTTATCAGAGGTTAAAAGTTTGCTTCATTTCTTTCTTTTCCAATTGATTTCAGATATGAAGATCTACAATGTTCAAGACAGCTGATGTATACAATTTTGCTTGGTTGGATGAATGCTGATTGAAGGTCTTTCCCAACAGATAACTCATTCAAAAGGCCATTTAAAAAATGGCAACATCAGTTAGAAACTGTAGAGTCAGACACACTTTCCTCAGCAGAAAATTTCCCTCCTTGAAATAGACTTTTGTATTTGCTCCTCAAAGTGGACCTGAGAGATCTTCCAGGCAAAGCTCCAGCCTTTCCCACAGCTGTCTTCTCTGGTTTCTTTTGGGGCCATTGACTCAACAACAGTTTCCCATTTGGTTTTCTGAGGACAAAAAAAGAGATGAAATACCTGTGTCCACAGAGCACAGGCTGCTGAGATCCTTACACTGTTTTCTCTTCTCTAATCACAGGTGGATTGGACAGCAAACAAAACCGGTATGTATTCAGAGTTCACCCCTGTGCTGAGGAACAATCTAGATGATGAAGAAGGTGGGACTCTCTTGCTGGCTTTGCTTGGAGAGACACCCTGATTCAGGGTCCCTACAGGGATGAGGGCTGGGGGTGTAGAGCTAGAGAGTGATTTCCCAGTAAAGAGCCATGCCCAAGTTCTATGGTCCTGGAAGTAACTGCATCATTTAGATGATGTGGGTTTGTGTGTATCAGGGTTGGGGTGGGGTCCATGTGTGAGCCTATGTGGTGTGATTGTGAACCTGCATGCGTGAGCGTGTGTGTGTTTCCTCAGGAGATATTTCCCTCTTACACAGCACAATTCACCTGCCAACAAAGCTCATCACCACTGCACACTGTGTGTACACTACCTTGTTCTTCCCTCAACACAGCTGTTGCCCAGATTTGGTTAATATTCCTTTTCCTCAGAAGGAGATGGTGCAGAGATAAATGTTCTCAGCTCTTGACCTCCTAAGTGGAAAAGCCAAACTGAGAACCCAGGGGTGGGTCCCAATGTGGGTGCTCTGGATCCCTGACCTGCACTTACCACTCAGCCAAGGGATCCTCAGTCATGGAGCAAGGGAGTCCCTGCATCCGTATCCTTGGCTGGAAGTCCTAGCATCTCCAAAGGTCCAGACCTTGCCCATCAGGTGGCCTTAGTGGTCACAGAATGCAGGGCAGCTATGGGTGGGCTTATCAGTTGACTTTGGCACAGTCATTAAGGTGAAATTTACCTCAGGACCTGCATTCTCCTGGTCAGCTCACAGATTCTGAGAGGTGTGAGACCCCATGTATACAGTACAGGTCATATCTGTCAGTGCTGGTGTCATTGCTTAAACAAGGCCAAAAGCAGATAAGAATCAGGGAGCTATTTTATTGTATTGGATTATATTACCATAAGCCTTAGCATTGGGCAATTCCTGTACCCCACACCCAAGGACTCAAAGTGGAACCTGACTGTTAGCGTGTACACTTCTCCTGTGCAGCTGGGTTAGAGACAGGCTGTGCTCAGTCCGGGCTCCCTCTTCATAACGAAGTGTCCCACTTATGGAACAGCTCCCCAGAGTATGGACAGCCCCTGACTCAATGGGCATACGTACATTGTATAGAAAACAAAGACTGGGAGAAAAATATGATACGATTGATAGTGGCTGTATCTAAATGGTAGGATTCCAGTTTTGTCAAATCTTGTGTATTTGATTTTCTTTAAGACAAGTGATTAGTGAATAAATGTAGCATATTTTGTCTAGGATTGAATTCAGTCCTTTAATGGAGGTTGCTGTTAATCAAGTATAAACTATCATACAACAGAAGACATGATAAATGCAGTAGCTGGCATTGTGGATGCTGGGGAAAGAGTGATCTGGGAAGAATCAAGAGACAGTGGCAATTTAGCAGAAGCTCAAAAGAGGCAGGATGGGTCATGGGTCTGTGTCATTGAAACAGAGCATGCATTTTAGTGTTTACCATTTTTTAGATCGACCCTTCCCTTCTGATGAGGCTCCCCTTAGCTAGAAAGCCAAAGCTCGGTTTTCATTTCCTTCCTCTTGTCCTTTGCCTTCCTTCATCCCCCAAAGAGGATGGCCCAACACCAGCTCAGCCCACACTTACTAACCTCCCACATCCATACACACCACCCCATGTCCTCATCGAGAAGAAAGGCCCTGAGTAATTCCTGAGCCGCAGCACCAGTGTCCTGACAGTTACTCTGTGTCCCTCCAGCTCTCCCTGAGGTTTCGGTGGATGACCTGCACCGTGCTAGGACAGAAGAAAAGCCCCCGTGGATCCCCAAGGCAAGCTGGAATTTTTCTGGTCTGAGATAGAAATATTGCTTTATTTCTCTTTCAATAGAATTAAGTTATGTATATTTGAGGGTATTCCTTCCAGACACATACAATTCCCTTGGTTGGGAGAATGTGGAGTGAGAGTCTATGACCAACGCATGGTGCCTGATTCCACAGGACATTAAAATTGACAGCATCCATTATAGCCTGTAGAGTATGGAGCTCTCTCTCCTGCAGCGATTTTTCCTCTAGGCAAAGAATTCTGTAATTTCCAACCTAAATGGACTTGGAAGTTCCATCCTCCCAGCAAAGTTCTTGCGTTTCAGCCTGAGTAGGTTTGCTCTGATAACCCTTGCTGGGTTCCCTGGACCACTGTTTCTTATGAGGTTTTCTACTGTCAGCAAATGAACAAAAGACCTGAGCATCACTGTGATCTTATCCTCATAGTGTTTTCTCTTCTGTAATTGCAGGTGGCCTTCCCAGAACGTGAAAACGGTATGTATTCTGGAATCAGTCACTTGGGGAGGAAGAACTTTGAAGATGAGAAAGTGGGACATTCTTGCTGGTTTTAGTGTAGAGGGCCAACTGATTCCAAATTTGTGCTGGGAATGAGAGTAGGGGTCCTGGTGATAGAAAGTGATTTACAAGTAATGTGACCAATTACTATAGTCCCAGGAAGAAGCTGTATTACGGTTAGGTGGTGTAGGTTTGTGTGCATGAGACTGGGTGTGTCTGTATGTGAAATGAGTGGGATGACTCTGTGTGTGTATGTGAACGTTTTGTGTTGTGTTTCCCTTGATTTATGTTCCCCTAAACATCACTGTTACTGGTGCCAACTTTCTAGAAAATATTCCCATCACCACTGCATCATGAATGGGTATGGATATAAAAGTAAATAAACTGTACACTTTCAGTGTGTGCATTGATTTTATACCAAGTGAGCCTCAGTTAACCTGGAAAACAAATCCTATCACCACCCAGGCAAATGTTTACTGGATTATTATTATTATTATTATTATTTTTTGGCTGTGTTGGGTCTTCGTTGCAGTGCGCGGGCTTCTCATTTCGGTGGCTTCTGTTGTTCCAGAGCATGGGCTCTAGGTGCATGGGCTTCAATAGTTGTGGCACGTGGGCTCAGTAGTTGTGACTTGCGGGCTCTAGAGCACAGGCTTAGTAGTTGTGGTGCACGGACTTAGTTGCTCCATGGCTGGATTCTTAGTGAACAAAACTGGGTTTCAGCATCCCTACTACTGGGTCAATTACAACTTCATTTAATAAGAAATCTCATCTCTTAGTAGGTCTCATAGCATTCTGAATGGTTATGATACATCTCTCTGCCACTTCCCTCATTCTAACTGTTTCCTATTAGAGCCTCGGGATGAGTCCTCCCCCCTTACCTGAAGCACCTAGTGCTAGGCAGGCCTCCTTCCTTTTGCAGGGAGCCCATGCTTGTACCCACATGCCACACCCAGTTCTGGAGGAGTCCGAGAAAGAAGGAGCCTCCAGGAGTAGATGGAGGAAATTCACTCCACCTTTCTCCTTTGAGGCTAATATTCACTATCGGATTCTGTGCTAAGGAAACGCAATGTCCTTCTCCTGTGGAAAGTCTGTCTTCCATCACTTGTGCCGGCCCTGTTTCTGTGTGCTGGGCAAGAAACACTGCATACAGTGAAGACAGAACCAAGAGATGTACCCCAGGGATTGAGCTCAGGGTAGGCACTGGCTCTGTCTGTCCTGTCCGTGATCCATCATTCATCATGGTTGTGACTCTTGGACAGTCACTTATCTCTCTAAATTTCCACACCCTCCACCATAACATATGGGTTACAGCCCCCACTTTGTCCTCCCCTTCACCCCCAACAGGGCTGGGTGTCAGACATGATAATGAATTTACAAACATGGGCTGTAAAGCCTTGTTCCCATGAAAAAGCTGAAGAGTAAGCTTGAATCCCCCCTTTACTTGGAGCCGTCAAATCCCTTCTCTGCTTTCAACAGCTATGAAATGTCCAGCTTCTTCTTGCCATCATTCAGGATTGAACACTTATAGAGCATTTGTGAAGCACCGGTCCTTTATTTTTCAAACATTTTACCTATATTCAATCATTTTTGGACACATGACATAATGCTAAACTTAGGCCATATTAACATTCCTACATCTCAGAACAGGGAACTGAGGCAAAGAGGGATCTACATATCTTTCCCAAGTACATGCTTCTTCTAAACGGGATTTGAATCCAGTCCATCAGTCATGGTCCCAATGGTTTGCTGAGTTTCTAGACATTCTCAGTTAAATAAAGATATTTGCCCACAAAACCTGTCTGTTGGGTGTTTTCACTGCATAGCAAACTGCAAGATCTTCCTAAGTCCAACTTTGATTCAGGAGGCTCTGCTGGGCCGCTGGTGAGGAAAGGGACCAAAGGATTGAACTGTGAATAAATTATTGCTAATTTCCCCATGGTCTTCTGCCAGCAAGATGTCAATAGTTGTCTCTATTGTAATGCATTTCCCAGGATGCTGTTCCCAGAATGCGAGAAGAAGAAACACTCATCAGAGGTCAAGAATATCAACCCCAGGCTGGCCACATTTTAGGATGCACCCTATAAATGACCCAGCTGAAGGTACTGTGGAAAATGTCTCATTCGGTTCACTCAAGAATAATTATTCTAGTTGATTCAGTGCCTCATATTGAAGAAAAAGCTATGAAATATTAAGCAGTATTCTTCTTTTATTCCATGTGTTCAAATTGAAACTTACTAAGCCAGCTGGTACTGTATTAACCATGGAAGTAAACATGCATTTATTTATTTATTTATTTATTTATTTATTTATTTATTGAATTTTTTTTTTATTAATTTCTGCTTTATAACAAAGTGAATCAGTCATACATATACATCTGTTCCCACATCCCTTCCCTCATGCATCTCCCTCCCTCCCACCCTCCCCATCCCACCCCTCCGGGTGGTCACAAAGCAGCGAGCTGATCTCCCTGTGCTCTACGGCATGCATTTAAAACTCAACATTTGGTTCATGTTTAAGAGGGAAGATGGTCTCTAGTTATGGTTTAGACATTAGCTGATTTTTGAACGTTAGCAACAACACATCCCTCCCTGAAACCATGTTTTGAGATTTCTTTAAATTATTAGACATTATTTAGAACAGGATTATATTGACCTAAAAGTTGTACATGCAATACAGAAAATACCTGTATCCTATCACTCCAGTTTCAGCTATTAATAATATATAGCATAGGTGAAGTACATTTGTTACAATTAGTGAAACAATGTAAGTATAATTTTACTAATGAAAAGTCCCTAGTTCACCTCAGAGTCACACCTTGTGTTGTTATATTCAATGATATCTGAAATATGTACAATATTATTTGTCACCATTATGGTGCCATACAGAAATGTGTACACTAATGTTCATAGTAGCATTATTCTTAGTAGCCAAAAGATAGAAACCATCCAAAGTCCATGAGGTGATGAATGGATAAATAAAATGTGATATATACACAGAATGGAATAATTTTCAACCATAAAAAGGAATTAAAGATTGACTTATGCTACAAAATGAATGATCCAAATAATATAAAAAATATATTATTGCTAGTGAAATAAGGCAGGCGCAGAAAGACAAATATTATATGATTCCACTTGTATGAGGTACCTAGTGTAGGCAAACTCACAGACACCGGAAGTAGAAATTACCAAGGTCAGGAGGCAGGAGTAAGGTGGATTATGATTTAATGGGTACAGAGGTTACGTTGAAATGATGAAAAAGATTAAGATGTAGATTGTGTTGATGGGTACACAGCATTGTGAACGTAAGAAATGCTAGTGAACTGTCTACTTCAAAATTATGAAAAGCATAAATATGTATATTTCATCACAATAAAATAAGTCAAAAATCCAACAGAATGGACGATGAATGAAGGAGCAACATATTTGATTAGAAGGAAGCTGAAAGAGTCTTGTAACATTTCAAGAAGAAGGGGGATTTGGAGGGACTTTGAAATGGGCAGAGGGGCCGTGGGGCTCTATACTGAAACATAGTGCAATGTTAGTGTTTAAGCTTTTTCAGACTGACACTTTCAAATTGATTAGGTTCCCTACAGCTAGAAAGCTAAAGGTTCTCTTCCTCATTTCTGAAATGTTCCTCCCCTTTGCCTTCCTCCACCCACCAGGGAGGTTTGTCCAACAGCACCTCAGTCCACACTCAGTAACCACCTGCACCCATACACTCCCACCCTGTGTCCACATTAACGAGGCTCTCTGAGTAATTCCTGAGCAGCATCACCAGTGTCCTGACACTTACTCTGTGTCCTCCTAGAGCCCCCTGAGGACCTGTTGGAGAAACTGCCCCATGTGAGGACAATTAAAGTGGCTCCTGCTACCTCCAGGGTAAGCTCCCCTTATTTATCAGAGATTAAAAGTTTGCTTCATTTCTTTCTTTTCCAATTGATTTCAGATATGAAGATCTACAATGTTCAAGACAGCTGATGTATACAATTTTGCTTGGTTGGATGAATGCTGATTGAAGGTCTTTCCCAACAGATAACTCATTCAAAAGGCCATTTAAAAAATGGCAACATCAGTTAGAAACTGTAGAGTCAGACACACTTTCCTCAGCAGAAAATTTCCCTCCTTGAAATAGACTTTTGTATTTGCTCCTCAAAGTGGACCTGAGAGATCTTCCAGGCAAAGCTCCAGCCTTTCCCACAGCTGTCTTCTCTGGTTTCTTTTGGGGCCATTGACTCAACAACAGTTTCCCATTTGGTTTTCTGAGGACAAAAAAAGAGATGAAATACCTGTGTCCACAGAGCACAGGCTGCTGAGATCCTTACACTGTTTTCTCTTCTCTAATCACAGGTGGATTGGACAGCAAACAAAACCGGTATGTATTCAGAGTTCACCCCTGTGCTGAGGAACAATCTAGATGATGAAGAAGGTGGGACTCTCTTGCTGGCTTTGCTTGGAGAGACACCCTGATTCAGGGTCCCTACAGGGATGAGGGCTGGGGGTGTAGAGCTAGAGAGTGATTTCCCAGTAAAGAGCCATGCCCAAGTTCTATGGTCCTGGAAGTAACTGCATCATTTAGATGATGTGGGTTTGTGTGTATCAGGGTTGGGGTGGGGTCCATGTGTGAGCCTATGTGGTGTGATTGTGAACCTGCATGCGTGAGCGTGTGTGTGTTTCCTCAGGAGATATTTCCCTCTTACACAGCACAATTCACCTGTCAACAAAGCTCATCACCACTGCACACTGTGTGTACACTACCTTGTTCTTCCCTCAACACAGCTGTTGCCCAGATTTGGTTAATATTCCTTTTCCTCAGAAGGAGATGGTGCAGAGATAAATGTTCTCAGCTCTTGACCTCCTAAGTGGAAAAGCCAAACTGAGAACCCAGGGGTGGGTCCCAATGTGGGTGCTCTGGATCCCTGACCTGCACTTACCACTCAGCCAAGGGATCCTCAGTCATGGAGCAAGGGAGTCCCTGCATCCGTATCCTTGGCTGGAAGTCCTAGCATCTCCAAAGGTCCAGACCTTGCCCATCAGGTGGCCTTAGTGGTCACAGAATCCAGGGCAGCTATGGGTGGGCTTATCAGTTGACTTTGGCACAGTCATTAAGGTGAAATTTACCTCAGGACCTGCATTCTCCTGGTCAGCTCACAGATTCTGAGAGGTGTGAGACCCCATGTATACAGTACAGGTCATATCTGTCAGTGCTGGTGTCATTGCTTAAACAAGGCCAAAAGCAGATAAGAATCAGGGAGCTATTTTATTGTATTGGATTATATTACCATAAGCCTTAGCATTGGGCAATTCCTGTACCCCACACCCAAGGACTCAAAGTGGAACCTGACTGTTAGCATGTACACTTCTCCTGTGCAGCTGGGTTAGAGACAGGCTGTGCTCAGTCCGGGCTCCCTCTTCATAACGAAGTGTCCCACTTATGGAACAGCTCCCCAGAGTATGGACAGCCCCTGACTCAATGGGCATACGTACATTGTATAGAAAACAAAGACTGGGAGAAAAATATGATACGATTGATAGTGGCTGTATCTAAATGGTAGGATTCCAGTTTTGTCAAATCTTGTGTATTTGATTTTCTTTAAGACAAGTGATTAGTGAATAAATGTAGCATATTTTGTCTAGGATTGAATTCAGTCCTTTAATGGAGGTTGCTGTTAATCAAGTATAAACTATCATACAACAGAAGACATGATAAATGCAGTAGCTGGCATTGTGGATGCTGGGGAAAGAGTGATCTGGGAAGAATCAAGAGACAGTGGCAATTTAGCAGAAGCTCAAAAGAGGCAGGATGGGTCATGGGTCTGTGTCATTGAAACAGAGCATGCATTTTAGTGTTTACCATTTTTTAGATCGACCCTTCCCTTCTGATGAGGCTCCCCTTAGCTAGAAAGCCAAAGCTCGGTTTTCATTTCCTTCCTCTTGTCCTTTGCCTTCCTTCATCCCCCAAAGAGGATGGCCCAACACCAGCTCAGCCCACACTTACTAACCTCCCACATCCATACACACCACCCCATGTCCTCATCGAGAAGAAAGGCCCTGAGTAATTCCTGAGCCGCAGCACCAGTGTCCTGACAGTTACTCTGTGTCCCTCCAGCTCTCCCTGAGGTTTCGGTGGATGACCTGCACCGTGCTAGGACAGAAGAAAAGCCCCCGTGGATCCCCAAGGCAAGCTGGAATTTTTCTGGTCTGAGATAGAAATATTGCTTTATTTCTCTTTCAATAGAATTAAGTTATGTATATTTGAGGGTATTCCTTCCAGACACATACAATTCCCTTGGTTGGGAGAATGTGGAGTGAGAGTCTATGACCAACGCATGGTGCCTGATTCCACAGGACATTAAAATTGACAGCATCCATTATAGCCTGTAGAGTATGGAGCTCTCTCTCCTGCAGCGATTTTTCCTCTAGGCAAAGAATTCTGTAATTTCCAACCTAAATGGACTTGGAAGTTCCATCCTCCCAGCAAAGTTCTTGCGTTTCAGCCTGAGTAGGTTTGCTCTGATAACCCTTGCTGGGTTCCCTGGACCACTGTTTCTTATGAGGTTTTCTACTGTCAGCAAATGAACAAAAGACCTGAGCATCACTGTGATCTTATCCTCATAGTGTTTTCTCTTCTGTAATTGCAGGTGGCCTTCCCAGAACGTGAAAACGGTATGTATTCTGGAATCAGTCACTTGGGGAGGAAGAACTTTGAAGATGAGAAAGTGGGACATTCTTGCTGGTTTTAGTGTAGAGGGCCAACTGATTCCAAATTTGTGCTGGGAATGAGAGTAGGGGTCCTGGTGATAGAAAGTGATTTACAAGTAATGTGACCAATTACTATAGTCCCAGGAAGAAGCTGTATTACGGTTAGGTGGTGTAGGTTTGTGTGCATGAGACTGGGTGTGTCTGTATGTGAAATGAGTGGGATGACTCTGTGTGTGTATGTGAACGTTTTGTGTTGTGTTTCCCTTGATTTATGTTCCCCTAAACATCACTGTTACTGGTGCCAACTTTCTAGAAAATATTCCCATCACCACTGCATCATGAATGGGTATGGATATAAAAGTAAATAAACTGTACACTTTCAGTGTGTGCATTGATTTTATACCAAGTGAGCCTCATTTAACCTGGAAAACAAATCCTATCACCACCCAGGCAAATGTTTACTGGATTATTATTATTATTATTATTATTATTATTTGGCTGTGTTGGGTCTTCGTTGCAGTGCGCGGGCTTCTCATTTCGGTGGCTTCTGTTGTTCCAGAGCATGGGCTCTAGGTGCATGGGCTTCAATAGTTGTGGCACGTGGGCTCAGTAGTTGTGACTTGCGGGCTCTAGAGCACAGGCTTAGTAGTTGTGGTGCACGGACTTAGTTGCTCCATGGCTGGATTCTTAGTGAACAAAACTGGGTTTCAGCATCCCTACTACTGGGTCAATTACAACTTCATTTAATAAGAAATCTCATCTCTTAGTAGGTCTCATAGCATTCTGAATGGTTATGATACATCTCTCTGCCACTTCCCTCATTCTAACTGTTTCCTATTAGAGCCTCGGGATGAGTCCTCCCCCCTTACCTGAAGCACCTAGTGCTAGGCAGGCCTCCTTCCTTTTGCAGGGAGCCCATGCTTGTACCCACATGCCACACCCAGTTCTGGAGGAGTCCGAGAAAGAAGGAGCCTCCAGGAGTAGATGGAGGAAATTCACTCCACCTTTCTCCTTTGAGGCTAATATTCACTATCGGATTCTGTGCTAAGGAAACGCAATGTCCTTCTCCTGTGGAAAGTCTGTCTTCCATCACTTGTGCCGGCCCTGTTTCTGTGTGCTGGGCAAGAAACACTGCATACAGTGAAGACAGAACCAAGAGATGTACCCCAGGGATTGAGCTCAGGGTAGGCACTGGCTCTGTCTGTCCTGTCCGTGATCCATCATTCATCATGGTTGTGACTCTTGGACAGTCACTTATCTCTCTAAATTTCCACACCCTCCACCATAACATATGGGTTACAGCCCCCACTTTGTCCTCCCCTTCACCCCCAACAGGGCTGGGTGTCAGACATGATAATGAATTTACAAACATGGGCTGTAAAGCCTTGTTCCCATGAAAAAGCTGAAGAGTAAGCTTGAATCCCCCCTTTACTTGGAGCCGTCAGATCCCTTCTCTGCTTTCAACAGCTATGAAATGTCCAGCTTCTTCTTGCCATCATTCAGGATTGAACACTTATAGAGCATTTGTGAAGCACCGGTCCTTTATTTTTCAAACATTTTACCTATATTCAATCATTTTTGGACACATGACATAATGCTAAACTTAGGCCATATTAACATTCCTACATCTCAGAACAGGGAACTGAGGCAAAGAGGGATCTACATATCTTTCCCAAGTACATGCTTCTTCTAAACGGGATTTGAATCCAGTCCATCAGTCATGGTCCCAATGGTTTGCTGAGTTTCTAGACATTCTCAGTTAAATAAAGATATTTGCCCACAAAACCTGTCTGTTGGGTGTTTTCACTGCATAGCAAACTGCAAGATCTTCCTAAGTCCAACTTTGATTCAGGAGGCTCTGCTGGGCCGCTGGTGAGGAAAGGGACCAAAGGATTGAACTGTGAATAAATTATTGCTAATTTCCCCATGGTCTTCTGCCAGCAAGATGTCAATAGTTGTCTCTATTGTAATGCATTTCCCAGGATGCTGCTCCCAGAATGCGAGAAGAAGAAACACTCATCAGAGGTCAAGAATATCAACCCCAGGCTGGCCACATTTTAGGATGCACCCTATAAATGACCCAGCTGAAGGTACTGTGGAAAATGTCTCATTCGGTTCACTCAAGAATAATTATTCTAGTTGATTCAGTGCCTCATATTGAAGAAAAAGCTATGAAATATTAAGCAGTATTCTTCTTTTATTCCATGTGTTCAAATTGAAACTTACTAAGCCAGCTGGTACTGTATTAACCATGGAAGTAAACATGCATTTATTTATTTATTTATTTATTTATTTATTTATTTATTTATTGAATTTTTTTTTTTATTAATTTCTGCTTTATAACAAAGTGAATCAGTCATACATATACATCTGTTCCCACATCCCTTCCCTCATGCATCTCCCTCCCTCCCACCCTCCCCATCCCACCCCTCCGGGTGGTCACAAAGCAGCGAGCTGATCTCCCTGTGCTCTACGGCATGCATTTAAAACTCAACATTTGGTTCATGTTTAAGAGGGAAGATGGTCTCTAGTTATGGTTTAGACATTAGCTGATTTTTGAACGTTAGCAACAACACATCCCTCCCTGAAACCATGTTTTGAGATTTCTTTAAATTATTAGACATTATTTAGAACAGGATTATATTGACCTAAAAGTTGTACATGCAATACAGAAAATACCTGTATCCTATCACTCCAGTTTCAGCTATTAATAATATATAGCATAGGTGAAGTACATTTGTTACAATTAGTGAAACAATGTAAGTATATTTTTACTAATGAAAAGTCCCTAGTTCACCTCAGAGTCACACCTTGTGTTGTTATATTCAATGATATCTGAAATATGTACAATATTATTTGTCACCATTATGGTGCCATACAGAAATGTGTACACTAATGTTCATAGTAGCATTATTCTTAGTAGCCAAAAGATAGAAACCATCCAAAGTCCATGAGGTGATGAATGGATAAATAAAATGTGATATATACACAGAATGGAATAATTTTCAACCATAAAAAGGAATTAAAGATTGACTTATGCTACAAAATGAATGATCCAAATAATATAAAAAATATATTATTGCTAGTGAAATAAGGCAGGCGCAGAAAGACAAATATTATATGATTCCACTTGTATGAGGTACCTAGTGTAGGCAAACTCACAGACACCGGAAGTAGAAATTACCAAGGTCAGGAGGCAGGAGTAAGGTGGATTATGATTTAATGGGTACAGAGGTTACGTTGAAATGATGAAAAAGATTAAGATGTAGATTGTGTTGATGGGTACACAGCATTGTGAAAGTAAGAAATGCTAGTGAACTGTCTACTTCAAAATTATGAAAAGCATAAATATGTATATTTCATCACAATAAAATAAGTCAAAAATCCAACAGAATGGACGATGAATGAAGGAGCAACATATTTGATTAGAAGGAAGCTGAAAGAGTCTTGTAACATTTCAAGAAGAAGGGGGATTTGGAGGGACTTTGAAATGGGCAGAGGGGCCGTGGGGCTCTATACTGAAACATAGTGCAATGTTAGTGTTTAAGCTTTTTCAGACTGACACTTTCAAATTGATTAGGTTCCCTACAGCTAGAAAGCTAAAGGTTCTCTTCCTCATTTCTGAAATGTTCCTCCCCTTTGCCTTCCTCCACCCACCAGGGAGGTTTGTCCAACAGCACCTCAGTCCACACTCAGTAACCACCTGCACCCATACACTCCCACCCTGTGTCCACATTAACGAGGCTCTCTGAGTAATTCCTGAGCAGCATCACCAGTGTCCTGACACTTACTCTGTGTCCTCCTAGAGCCCCCTGAGGACCTGTTGGAGAAACTGCCCCATGTGAGGACAATTAAAGTGGCTCCTGCTACCTCCAGGGTAAGCTCCCCTTATTTATCAGAGGTTAAAAGTTTGCTTCATTTCTTTCTTTTCCAATTGATTTCAGATATGAAGATCTACAATGTTCAAGACAGCTGATGTATACAATTTTGCTTGGTTGGATGAATGCTGATTGAAGGTCTTTCCCAACAGATAACTCATTCAAAAGACCATTTAAAAAATGGCAACATCAGTTAGAAACTGTAGAGTCAGACACACTTTCCTCAGCAGAAAATTTCCCTCCTTGAAATAGACTTTTGTATTTGCTCCTCAAAGTGGACCTGAGAGATCTTCCAGGCAAAGCTCCAGCCTTTCCCACAGCTGTCTTCTCTGGTTTCTTTTGGGGCCATTGACTCAACAACAGTTTCCCATTTGGTTTTCTGAGGACAAAAAAAGAGATGAAATACCTGTGTCCACAGAGCACAGGCTGCTGAGATCCTTACACTGTTTTCTCTTCTCTAATCACAGGTGGATTGGACAGCAAACAAAACCGGTATGTATTCAGAGTTCACCCCTGTGCTGAGGAACAATCTAGATGATGAAGAAGGTGGGACTCTCTTGCTGGCTTTGCTTGGAGAGACACCCTGATTCAGGGTCCCTACAGGGATGAGGGCTGGGGGTGTAGAGCTAGAGAGTGATTTCCCAGTAAAGAGCCATGCCCAAGTTCTATGGTCCTGGAAGTAACTGCATCATTTAGATGATGTGGGTTTGTGTGTATCAGGGTTGGGGTGGGGTCCATGTGTGAGCCTATGTGGTGTGATTGTGAACCTGCATGCGTGAGCGTGTGTGTGTTTCCTCAGGAGATATTTCCCTCTTACACAGCACAATTCACCTGTCAACAAAGCTCATCACCACTGCACACTGTGTGTACACTACCTTGTTCTTCCCTCAACACAGCTGTTGCCCAGATTTGGTTAATATTCCTTTTCCTCAGAAGGAGATGGTGCAGAGATAAATGTTCTCAGCTCTTGACCTCCTAAGTGGAAAAGCCAAACTGAGAACCCAGGGGTGGGTCCCAATGTGGGTGCTCTGGATCCCTGACCTGCACTTACCACTCAGCCAAGGGATCCTCAGTCATGGAGCAAGGGAGTCCCTGCATCCGTATCCTTGGCTGGAAGTCCTAGCATCTCCAAAGGTCCAGACCTTGCCCATCAGGTGGCCTTAGTGGTCACAGAATCCAGGGCAGCTATGGGTGGGCTTATCAGTTGACTTTGGCACAGTCATTAAGGTGAAATTTACCTCAGGACCTGCATTCTCCTGGTCAGCTCACAGATTCTGAGAGGTGTGAGACCCCATGTATACAGTACAGGTCATATCTGTCAGTGCTGGTGTCATTGCTTAAACAAGGCCAAAAGCAGATAAGAATCAGGGAGCTATTTTATTGTATTGGATTATATTACCATAAGCCTTAGCATTGGGCAATTCCTGTACCCCACACCCAAGGACTCAAAGTGGAACCTGACTGTTAGCATGTACACTTCTCCTGTGCAGCTGGGTTAGAGACAGGCTGTGCTCAGTCCGGGCTCCCTCTTCATAACGAAGTGTCCCACTTATGGAACAGCTCCCCAGAGTATGGACAGCCCCTGACTCAATGGGCATACGTACATTGTATAGAAAACAAAGACTGGGAGAAAAATATGATACGATTGATAGTGGCTGTATCTAAATGGTAGGATTCCAGTTTTGTCAAATCTTGTGTATTTGATTTTCTTTAAGACAAGTGATTAGTGAATAAATGTAGCATATTTTGTCTAGGATTGAATTCAGTCCTTTAATGGAGGTTGCTGTTAATCAAGTATAAACTATCATACAACAGAAGACATGATAAATGCAGTAGCTGGCATTGTGGATGCTGGGGAAAGAGTGATCTGGGAAGAATCAAGAGACAGTGGCAATTTAGCAGAAGCTCAAAAGAGGCAGGATGGGTCATGGGTCTGTGTCATTGAAACAGAGCATGCATTTTAGTGTTTACCATTTTTTAGATCGACCCTTCCCTTCTGATGAGGCTCCCCTTAGCTAGAAAGCCAAAGCTCGGTTTTCATTTCCTTCCTCTTGTCCTTTGCCTTCCTTCATCCCCCAAAGAGGATGGCCCAACACCAGCTCAGCCCACACTTACTAACCTCCCACATCCATACACACCACCCCATGTCCTCATCGAGAAGAAAGGCCCTGAGTAATTCCTGAGCCGCAGCACCAGTGTCCTGACAGTTACTCTGTGTCCCTCCAGCTCTCCCTGAGGTTTCGGTGGATGACCTGCACCGTGCTAGGACAGAAGAAAAGCCCCCGTGGATCCCCAAGGCAAGCTGGAATTTTTCTGGTCTGAGATAGAAATATTGCTTTATTTCTCTTTCAATAGAATTAAGTTATGTATATTTGAGGGTATTCCTTCCAGACACATACAATTCCCTTGGTTGGGAGAATGTGGAGTGAGAGTCTATGACCAACGCATGGTGCCTGATTCCACAGGACATTAAAATTGACAGCATCCATTATAGCCTGTAGAGTATGGAGCTCTCTCTCCTGCAGCGATTTTTCCTCTAGGCAAAGAATTCTGTAATTTCCAACCTAAATGGACTTGGAAGTTCCATCCTCCCAGCAAAGTTCTTGCGTTTCAGCCTGAGTAGGTTTGCTCTGATAACCCTTGCTGGGTTCCCTGGACCACTGTTTCTTATGAGGTTTTCTACTGTCAGCAAATGAACAAAAGACCTGAGCATCACTGTGATCTTATCCTCATAGTGTTTTCTCTTCTGTAATTGCAGGTGGCCTTCCCAGAACGTGAAAACGGTATGTATTCTGGAATCAGTCACTTGGGGAGGAAGAACTTTGAAGATGAGAAAGTGGGACATTCTTGCTGGTTTTAGTGTAGAGGGCCAACTGATTCCAAATTTGTGCTGGGAATGAGAGTAGGGGTCCTGGTGATAGAAAGTGATTTACAAGTAATGTGACCAATTACTATAGTCCCAGGAAGAAGCTGTATTACGGTTAGGTGGTGTAGGTTTGTGTGCATGAGACTGGGTGTGTCTGTATGTGAAATGAGTGGGATGACTCTGTGTGTGTATGTGAACTTTTTGTGTTGTGTTTCCCTTGATTTATGTTCCCCTAAACATCACTGTTACTGGTGCCAACTTTCTAGAAAATATTCCCATCACCACTGCATCATGAATGGGTATGGATATAAAAGTAAATAAACTGTACACTTTCAGTGTGTGCATTGATTTTATACCAAGTGAGCCTCAGTTAACCTGGAAAACAAATCCTATCACCACCCAGGCAAATGTTTACTGGATTATTATTATTATTATTATTATTATTATTATTATTATTTTTTGGCTGTGTTGGGTCTTCGTTGCAGTGCGCGGGCTTCTCATTTCGGTGGCTTCTGTTGTTCCAGAGCATGGGCTCTAGGTGCATGGGCTTCAATAGTTGTGGCACGTGGGCTCAGTAGTTGTGACTTGCGGGCTCTAGAGCACAGGCTTAGTAGTTGTGGTGCACGGACTTAGTTGCTCCATGGCTGGATTCTTAGTGAACAAAACTGGGTTTCAGCATCCCTACTACTGGGTCAATTACAACTTCATTTAATAAGAAATCTCATCTCTTAGTAGGTCTCATAGCATTCTGAATGGTTATGATACATCTCTCTGCCACTTCCCTCATTCTAACTGTTTCCTATTAGAGCCTCGGGATGAGTCCTCCCCCCTTACCTGAAGCACCTAGTGCTAGGCAGGCCTCCTTCCTTTTGCAGGGAGCCCATGCTTGTACCCACATGCCACACCCAGTTCTGGAGGAGTCCGAGAAAGAAGGAGCCTCCAGGAGTAGATGGAGGAAATTCACTCCACCTTTCTCCTTTGAGGCTAATATTCACTATCGGATTCTGTGCTAAGGAAACGCAATGTCCTTCTCCTGTGGAAAGTCTGTCTTCCATCACTTGTGCCGGCCCTGTTTCTGTGTGCTGGGCAAGAAACACTGCATACAGTGAAGACAGAACCAAGAGATGTACCCCAGGGATTGAGCTCAGGGTAGGCACTGGCTCTGTCTGTCCTGTCCGTGATCCATCATTCATCATGGTTGTGACTCTTGGACAGTCACTTATCTCTCTAAATTTCCACACCCTCCACCATAACATATGGGTTACAGCCCCCACTTTGTCCTCCCCTTCACCCCCAACAGGGCTGGGTGTCAGACATGATAATGAATTTACAAACATGGGCTGTAAAGCCTTGTTCCCATGAAAAAGCTGAAGAGTAAGCTTGAATCCCCCCTTTACTTGGAGCCGTCAAATCCCTTCTCTGCTTTCAACAGCTATGAAATGTCCAGCTTCTTCTTGCCATCATTCAGGATTGAACACTTATAGAGCATTTGTGAAGCACCGGTCCTTTATTTTTCAAACATTTTACCTATATTCAATCATTTTTGGACACATGACATAATGCTAAACTTAGGCCATATTAACATTCCTACATCTCAGAACAGGGAACTGAGGCAAAGAGGGATCTACATATCTTTCCCAAGTACATGCTTCTTCTAAACGGGATTTGAATCCAGTCCATCAGTCATGGTCCCAATGGTTTGCTGAGTTTCTAGACATTCTCAGTTAAATAAAGATATTTGCCCACAAAACCTGTCTGTTGGGTGTTTTCACTGCATAGCAAACTGCAAGATCTTCCTAAGTCCAACTTTGATTCAGGAGGCTCTGCTGGGCCGCTGGTGAGGAAAGGGACCAAAGGATTGAACTGTGAATAAATTATTGCTAATTTCCCCATGGTCTTCTGCCAGCAAGATGTCAATAGTTGTCTCTATTGTAATGCATTTCCCAGGATGCTGTTCCCAGAATGCGAGAAGAAGAAACACTCATCAGAGGTCAAGAATATCAACCCCAGGCTGGCCACATTTTAGGATGCACCCTATAAATGACCCAGCTGAAGGTACTGTGGAAAATGTCTCATTCGGTTCACTCAAGAATAATTATTCTAGTTGATTCAGTGCCTCATATTGAAGAAAAAGCTATGAAATATTAAGCAGTATTCTTCTTTTATTCCATGTGTTCAAATTGAAACTTACTAAGCCAGCTGGTACTGTATTAACCATGGAAGTAAACATGCATTTATTTATTTATTTATTTATTTATTTATTTATTTATTGAATTTTATTTTTTTTTATTAATTTCTGCTTTATAACAAAGTGAATCAGTCATACATATACATCTGTTCCCACATCCCTTCCCTCATGCATCTCCCTCCCTCCCACCCTCCCCATCCCACCCCTCCGGGTGGTCACAAAGCAGCGAGCTGATCTCCCTGTGCTCTACGGCATGCATTTAAAACTCAACATTTGGTTCATGTTTAAGAGGGAAGATGGTCTCTAGTTATGGTTTAGACATTAGCTGATTTTTGAACGTTAGCAACAACACATCCCTCCCTGAAACCATGTTTTGAGATTTCTTTAAATTATTAGACATTATTTAGAACAGGATTATATTGACCTAAAAGTTGTACATGCAATACAGAAAATACCTGTATCCTATCACTCCAGTTTCAGCTATTAATAATATATATCATAGGTGAAGTACATTTTTTACAATTAGTGAAACAATGTAAGTATATTTTTACTAATGAAAAGTCCCTAGTTCACCTCAGAGTCACACCTTGTGTTGTTATATTCAATGATATCTGAAATATGTACAATATTATTTGTCACCATTATGGTGCCATACAGAAATGTGTACACTAATGTTCATAGTAGCATTATTCTTAGTAGCCAAAAGATAGAAACCATCCAAAGTCCATGAGGTGATGAATGGATAAATAAAATGTGATATATACACAGAATGGAATAATTTTCAACCATAAAAAGGAATTAAAGATTGACTTATGCTACAAAATGAATGATCCAAATAATATAAAAAATATATTATTGCTAGTGAAATAAGGCAGGCGCAGAAAGACAAATATTATATGATTCCACTTGTATGAGGTACCTAGTGTAGGCAAACTCACAGACACCGGAAGTAGAAATTACCAAGGTCAGGAGGCAGGAGTAAGGTGGATTATGATTTAATGGGTACAGAGGTTACGTTGAAATGATGAAAAAGATTAAGATGTAGATTGTGTTGATGGGTACACAGCATTGTGAACGTAAGAAATGCTAGTGAACTGTCTACTTCAAAATTATGAAAAGCATAAATATGTATATTTCATCACAATAAAATAAGTCAAAAATCCAACAGAATGGACGATGAATGAAGGAGCAACATATTTGATTAGAAGGAAGCTGAAAGAGTCTTGTAACATTTCAAGAAGAAGGGGGATTTGGAGGGACTTTGAAATGGGCAGAGGGGCCGTGGGGCTCTATACTGAAACATAGTGCAATGTTAGTGTTTAAGCTTTTTCAGACTGACACTTTCAAATTGATTAGGTTCCCTACAGCTAGAAAGCTAAAGGTTCTCTTCCTCATTTCTGAAATGTTCCTCCCCTTTGCCTTCCTCCACCCACCAGGGAGGTTTGTCCAACAGCACCTCAGTCCACACTCAGTAACCACCTGCACCCATACACTCCCACCCTGTGTCCACATTAACGAGGCTCTCTGAGTAATTCCTGAGCAGCATCACCAGTGTCCTGACACTTACTCTGTGTCCTCCTAGAGCCCCCTGAGGACCTGTTGGAGAAACTGCCCCATGTGAGGACAATTAAAGTGGCTCCTGCTACCTCCAGGGTAAGCTCCCCTTATTTATCAGAGATTAAAAGTTTGCTTCATTTCTTTCTTTTCCAATTGATTTCAGATATGAAGATCTACAATGTTCAAGACAGCTGATGTATACAATTTTGCTTGGTTGGATGAATGCTGATTGAAGGTCTTTCCCAACAGATAACTCATTCAAAAGGCCATTTAAAAAATGGCAACATCAGTTAGAAACTGTAGAGTCAGACACACTTTCCTCAGCAGAAAATTTCCCTCCTTGAAATAGACTTTTGTATTTGCTCCTCAAAGTGGACCTGAGAGATCTTCCAGGCAAAGCTCCAGCCTTTCCCACAGCTGTCTTCTCTGGTTTCTTTTGGGGCCATTGACTCAACAACAGTTTCCCATTTGGTTTTCTGAGGACAAAAAAAGAGATGAAATACCTGTGTCCACAGAGCACAGGCTGCTGAGATCCTTACACTGTTTTCTCTTCTCTAATCACAGGTGGATTGGACAGCAAACAAAACCGGTATGTATTCAGAGTTCACCCCTGTGCTGAGGAACAATCTAGATGATGAAGAAGGTGGGACTCTCTTGCTGGCTTTGCTTGGAGAGACACCCTGATTCAGGGTCCCTACAGGGATGAGGGCTGGGGGTGTAGAGCTAGAGAGTGATTTCCCAGTAAAGAGCCATGCCCAAGTTCTATGGTCCTGGAAGTAACTGCATCATTTAGATGATGTGGGTTTGTGTGTATCAGGGTTGGGGTGGGGTCCATGTGTGAGCCTATGTGGTGTGATTGTGAACCTGCATGCGTGAGCGTGTGTGTGTTTCCTCAGGAGATATTTCCCTCTTACACAGCACAATTCACCTGCCAACAAAGCTCATCACCACTGCACACTGTGTGTACACTACCTTGTTCTTCCCTCAACACAGCTGTTGCCCAGATTTGGTTAATATTCCTTTTCCTCAGAAGGAGATGGTGCAGAGATAAATGTTCTCAGCTCTTGACCTCCTAAGTGGAAAAGCCAAACTGAGAACCCAGGGGTGGGTCCCAATGTGGGTGCTCTGGATCCCTGACCTGCACTTACCACTCAGCCAAGGGATCCTCAGTCATGGAGCAAGGGAGTCCCTGCATCCGTATCCTTGGCTGGAAGTCCTAGCATCTCCAAAGGTCCAGACCTTGCCCATCAGGTGGCCTTAGTGGTCACAGAATCCAGGGCAGCTATGGGTGGGCTTATCAGTTGACTTTGGCACAGTCATTAAGGTGAAATTTACCTCAGGACCTGCATTCTCCTGGTCAGCTCACAGATTCTGAGAGGTGTGAGACCCCATGTATACAGTACAGGTCATATCTGTCAGTGCTGGTGTCATTGCTTAAACAAGGCCAAAAGCAGATAAGAATCAGGGAGCTATTTTATTGTATTGAATAATATTACCATAAGCCTTAGCATTGGTCAATTCCTGTAGCCCACACCCAAGGACTCAAAGTGGAACCTGACTGTTAGCGTGTACACTTCTCCTGTGCAGCTGGGTTAGAGACAGGCTGTGCTCAGTCCGGGCTCCCTCTTCATAACGAAGTGTCCCACTTATGGAACAGCTCCCTAGAGTATGGACAGCCCCTGACTCAATGGGCATACGTACATTGTATAGAAAACAAAGACTGGGAGAAAAATATGATACGATTGATAGTGGCTGTATCTAAATGGTAGGATTCCAGTTTTGTCAAATCTTGTGTATTTGATTTTCTTTAAGACAAGTGATTAGTGAATAAATGTAGCATATTTTGTCTAGGATTGAATTCAGTCCTTTAATGGAGGTTGCTGTTAATCAAGTATAAACTATCATACAACAGAAGACATGATAAATGCAGTAGCTGGCATTGTGGATGCTGGGGAAAGAGTGATCTGGGAAGAATCAAGAGACAGTGGCAATTTAGCAGAAGCTCAAAAGAGGCAGGATGGGTCATGGGTCTGTGTCATTGAAACAGAGCATGCATTTTAGTGTTTACCATTTTTTAGATCGACCCTTCCCTTCTGATGAGGCTCCCCTTAGCTAGAAAGCCAAAGCTCGGTTTTCATTTCCTTCCTCTTGTCCTTTGCCTTCCTTCATCCCCCAAAGAGGATGGCCCAACACCAGCTCAGCCCACACTTACTAACCTCCCACATCCATACACACCACCCCATGTCCTCATCGAGAAGAAAGGCCCTGAGTAATTCCTGAGCCGCAGCACCAGTGTCCTGACAGTTACTCTGTGTCCCTCCAGCTCTCCCTGAGGTTTCGGTGGATGACCTGCACCGTGCTAGGACAGAAGAAAAGCCCCCGTGGATCCCCAAGGCAAGCTGGAATTTTTCTGGTCTGAGATAGAAATATTGCTTTATTTCTCTTTCAATAGAATTAAGTTATGTATATTTGAGGGTATTCCTTCCAGACACATACAATTCCCTTGGTTGGGAGAATGTGGAGTGAGAGTCTATGACCAACGCATGGTGCCTGATTCCACAGGACATTAAAATTGACAGCATCCATTATAGCCTGTAGAGTATGGAGCTCTCTCTCCTGCAGCGATTTTTCCTCTAGGCAAAGAATTCTGTAATTTCCAACCTAAATGGACTTGGAAGTTCCATCCTCCCAGCAAAGTTCTTGCCTTTCAGCCTGAGTAGGTTTGCTCTGATAACCCTTGCTGGGTTCCCTGGACCACTGTTTCTTATGAGGTTTTCTACTGTCAGCAAATGAACAAAAGACCTGAGCATCACTGTGATCTTATCCTCATAGTGTTTTCTCTTCTGTAATTGCAGGTGGCCTTCCCAGAACGTGAAAACGGTATGTATTCTGGAATCAGTCACTTGGGGAGGAAGAACTTTGAAGATGAGAAAGTGGGACATTCTTGCTGGTTTTAGTGTAGAGGGCCAACTGATTCCAAATTTGTGCTGGGAATGAGAGTAGGGGTCCTGGTGATAGAAAGTGATTTACAAGTAATGTGACCAATTACTATAGTCCCAGGAAGAAGCTGTATTACGGTTAGGTGGTGTAGGTTTGTGTGCATGAGACTGGGTGTGTCTGTATGTGAAATGAGTGGGATGACTCTGTGTGTGTATGTGAACTTTTTGTGTTGTGTTTCCCTTGATTTATGTTCCCCTAAACATCACTGTTACTGGTGCCAACTTTCTAGAAAATATTCCCATCACCACTGCATCATGAATGGGTATGGATATAAAAGTAAATAAACTGTACACTTTCAGTGTGTGCATTGATTTTATACCAAGTGAGCCTCATTTAACCTGGAAAACAAATCCTATCACCACCCAGGCAAATGTTTACTGGATTATTATTATTATTATTATTATTATTATTTTTTTTTTTTGGCTGTGTTGGGTCTTCGTTGCAGTGCGCGGGCTTCTCATTTCGGTGGCTTCTGTTGTTCCAGAGCATGGGCTCTAGGTGCATGGGCTTCAATAGTTGTGGCACGTGGGCTCAGTAGTTGTGACTTGCGGGCTCTAGAGCACAGGCTTAGTAGTTGTGGTGCACGGACTTAGTTGCTCCATGGCTGGATTCTTAGTGAACAAAACTGGGTTTCAGCATCCCTACTACTGGGTCAATTACAACTTCATTTAATAAGAAATCTCATCTCTTACTAGGTCTCATAGCATTCTGAATGGTTATGATACATCTCTCTGCCACTTCCCTCATTCTAACTGTTTCCTATTAGAGCCTCGGGATGAGTCCTCCCCCCTTACCTGAAGCACCTAGTGCTAGGCAGGCCTCCTTCCTTTTGCAGGGAGCCCATGCTTGTACCCACATGCCACACCCAGTTCTGGAGGAGTCCGAGAAAGAAGGAGCCTCCAGGAGTAGATGGAGGAAATTCACTCCACCTTTCTCCTTTGAGGCTAATATTCACTATCGGATTCTGTGCTAAGGAAACGCAATGTCCTTCTCCTGTGGAAAGTCTGTCTTCCATCACTTGTGCCGGCCCTGTTTCTGTGTGCTGAGCAAGAAACACTGCATACAGTGAAGACAGAACCAAGAGACGTACCCCAGGGATTGAGCTCAGGGTAGGCACTGGCTCTGTCTGTCCTGTCCGTGATCCATCATTCATCATGGTTGTGACTCTTGGACAGTCACTTATCTCTCTAAATTTCCACACCCTCCACCATAACATATGGGTTACAGCCCCCACTTTGTCCTCCCCTTCACCCCCAACAGGGCTGGGTGTCAGACATGATAATGGATTTACAGACATGGGCTGTAAAGCCTTGTTCCCATGAAAAAGCTGAAGCGTAAGCTTGAATCCCCCCTTTACTTGGAGCCGTCAAATCCCTTCTCTGCTTTCAACAGCTATGAAATGTCCAGCTTCTTCTTGCCATCATTCAGGATTGAACACTTATAGAGCATTTGTGAAGCACCGGTCCTTTATTTTTCAAACATTTTACCTATATTCAATCATTTTTGGACACATGACATAATGCTAAACTTAGGCCATATTAACATTCCTACATCTCAGAACAGGGAACTGAGGCAAAGAGGGATCTACATATCTTTCCCAAGTACATGCTTCTTCTAAACGGGATTTGAATCCAGTCCATCAGTCATGGTCCCAATGGTTTGCTGAGTTTCTAGACATTCTCAGTTAAATAAAGATATTTGCCCACAAAACCTGTCTGTTGGGTGTTTTCACTGCATAGCAAACTGCAAGATCTTCCTAAGTCCAACTTTGATTCAGGAGGCTCTGCTGGGCCGCTGGTGAGGAAAGGGACCAAAGGATTGAACTGTGAATAAATTATTGCTAATTTCCCCATGGTCTTCTGCCAGCAAGATGTCAATAGTTGTCTCTATTGTAATGCATTTCCCAGGATGCTGCTCCCAGAATGCGAGAAGAAGAAACACTCATCAGAGGTCAAGAATATCAACCCCAGGCTGGCCACATTTTAGGATGCACCCTATAAATGACCCAGCTGAAGGTACTGTGGAAAATGTCTCATTCGGTTCACTCAAGAATAATTATTCTAGTTGATTCAGTGCCTCATATTGAAGAAAAAGCTATGAAATATTAAGCAGTATTCTTCTTTTATTCCATGTGTTCAAATTGAAACTTACTAAGCCAGCTGGTACTGTATTAACCATGGAAGTAAACATGCATTTATTTATTTATTTATTTATTTATTTATTTATTTATTGAATTTTATTTTTTTTTATTAATTTCTGCTTTATAACAAAGTGAATCAGTCATACATATACATCTGTTCCCACATCCCTTCCCTCATGCATCTCCCTCCCTCCCACCCTCCCCATCCCACCCCTCCGGGTGGTCACAAAGCAGCGAGCTGATCTCCCTGTGCTCTACGGCATGCATTTAAAACTCAACATTTGGTTCATGTTTAAGAGGGAAGATGGTCTCTAGTTATGGTTTAGACATTAGCTGATTTTTGAACGTTAGCAACAACACATCCCTCCCTGAAACCATGTTTTGAGATTTCTTTAAATTATTAGACATTATTTAGAACAGGATTATATTGACCTAAAAGTTGTACATGCAATACAGAAAATACCTGTATCCTATCACTCCAGTTTCAGCTATTAATAATATATAGCATAGGTGAAGTACATTTTTTACAATTAGTGAAACAATGTAAGTATAATTTTACTAATGAAAAGTCCCTAGTTCACCTCAGAGTCACACCTTGTGTTGTTATATTCAATGATATCTGAAATATGTACAATATTATTTGTCACCATTATGGTGCCATACAGAAATGTGTACACTAATGTTCATAGTAGCATTATTCTTAGTAGCCAAAAGATAGAAACCATCCAAAGTCCATGAGGTGATGAATGGATAAATAAAATGTGATATATACACAGAATGGAATAATTTTCAACCATAAAAAGGAATTAAAGATTGACTTATGCTACAAAATGAATGATCCAAATAATATAAAAAATATATTATTGCTAGTGAAATAAGGCAGGCGCAGAAAGACAAATATTATATGATTCCACTTGTATGAGGTACCTAGTGTAGGCAAACTCACAGACACCGGAAGTAGAAATTACCAAGGTCAGGAGGCAGGAGTAAGGTGGATTATGATTTAATGGGTACAGAGGTTACGTTGAAATGATGAAAAAGATTAAGATGTAGATTGTGTTGATGGCTACACAGCATTGTGAACGTAAGAAATGCTAGTGAACTGTCTACTTCAAAATTATGAAAAGCATAAATATGTATATTTCATCACAATAAAATAAGTCAAAAATCCAACAGAATGGACGATGAATGAAGGAGCAACATATTTGATTAGAAGGAAGCTGAAAGAGTCTTGTAACATTTCAAGAAGAAGGGGGATTTGGAGGGACTTTGAAATGGGCAGAGGGGCCGTGGGGCTCTATACTGAAACATAGTGCAATGTTAGTGTTTAAGCTTTTTCAGACTGACACTTTCAAATTGATTAGGTTCCCTACAGCTAGAAAGCTAAAGGTTCTCTTCCTCATTTCTGAAATGTTCCTCCCCTTTGCCTTCCTCCACCCACCAGGGAGGTTTGTCCAACAGCACCTCAGTCCACACTCAGTAACCACCTGCACCCATACACTCCCACCCTGTGTCCACATTAACGAGGCTCTCTGAGTAATTCCTGAGCAGCATCACCAGTGTCCTGACACTTACTCTGTGTCCTCCTAGAGCCCCCTGAGGACCTGTTGGAGAAACTGCCCCATGTGAGGACAATTAAAGTGGCTCCTGCTACCTCCAGGGTAAGCTCCCCTTATTTATCAGAGATTAAAAGTTTGCTTCATTTCTTTCTTTTCCAATTGATTTCAGATATGAAGATCTACAATGTTCAAGACAGCTGATGTATACAATTTTGCTTGGTTGGATGAATGCTGATTGAAGGTCTTTCCCAACAGATAACTCATTCAAAAGGCCATTTAAAAAATGGCAACATCAGTTAGAAACTGTAGAGTCAGACACACTTTCCTCAGCAGAAAATTTCCCTCCTTGAAATAGACTTTTGTATTTGCTCCTCAAAGTGGACCTGAGAGATCTTCCAGGCAAAGCTCCAGCCTTTCCCACAGCTGTCTTCTCTGGTTTCTTTTGGGGCCATTGACTCAACAACAGTTTCCCATTTGGTTTTCTGAGGACAAAAAAAGAGATGAAATACCTGTGTCCACAGAGCACAGGCTGCTGAGATCCTTACACTGTTTTCTCTTCTCTAATCACAGGTGGATTGGACAGCAAACAAAACCGGTATGTATTCAGAGTTCACCCCTGTGCTGAGGAACAATCTAGATGATGAAGAAGGTGGGACTCTCTTGCTGGCTTTGCTTGGAGAGACACCCTGATTCAGGGTCCCTACAGGGATGAGGGCTGGGGGTGTAGAGCTAGAGAGTGATTTCCCAGTAAAGAGCCATGCCCAAGTTCTATGGTCCTGGAAGTAACTGCATCATTTAGATGATGTGGGTTTGAGTGTATCAGGGTTGGGGTGGGGTCCATGTGTGAGCTTATGTGGTGTGATTGTGAACCTGCATGCGTGAGCGTGTGTGTGTTTCCTCAGGAGATATTTCCCTCTTACACAGCACAATTCACCTGTCAACAAAGCTCATCACCACTGCACACTGTGTGTACACTACCTTGTTCTTCCCTCAACACAGCTGTTGCCCAGATTTGGTTAATATTCCTTTTCCTCAGAAGGAGATGGTGCAGAGATAAATGTTCTCAGCTCTTGACCTCCTAAGTGGAAAAGCCAAACTGAGAACCCAGGGGTGGGTCCCAATGTGGGTGCTCTGGATCCCTGACCTGCACTTACCACTCAGCCAAGGGATCCTCAGTCATGGAGCAAGGGAGTCCCTGCATCCGTATCCTTGGCTGGAAGTCCTAGCATCTCCAAAGGTCCAGACCTTGCCCATCAGGTGGCCTTAGTGGTCACAGAATCCAGGGCAGCTATGGGTGGGCTTATCAGTTGACTTTGGCACAGTCATTAAGGTGAAATTTACCTCAGGACCTGCATTCTCCTGGTCAGCTCACAGATTCTGAGAGGTGTGAGACCCCATGTATACAGTACAGGTCATATCTGTCAGTGCTGGTGTCATTGCTTAAACAAGGCCAAAAGCAGATAAGAATCAGGGAGCTATTTTATTGTATTGGATTATATTACCATAAGCCTTAGCATTGGTCAATTCCTGTAGCCCACACCCAAGGACTCAAAGTGGAACCTGACTGTTAGCGTGTACACTTCCCCTGCGCAGCTGGGTTAGAGACAGGCTGTGCTCAGTCCGGGCTCCCTCTTCATAACGAAGTGTCCCACTTATGGAACAGCTCCCCAGAGTATGGACAGCCCCTGACTCAATGGGCATACGTACATTGTATAGAAAACAAAGACTGGGAGAAAAATATGATACGATTGATAGTGGCTGTATCTAAATGGTAGGATTCCAGTTTTGTCAAATCTTGTGTATTTGATTTTCTTTAAGACAAGTGATTAGTGAATAAATGTAGCATATTTTGTCTAGGATTGAATTCAGTCCTTTAATGGAGGTTGCTGTTAATCAAGTATAAACTATCATACAACAGAAGACATGATAAATGCAGTAGCTGGCATTGTGGATGCTGGGGAAAGAGTGATCTGGGAAGAATCAAGAGACAGTGGCAATTTAGCAGAAGCTCAAAAGAGGCAGGATGGGTCATGGGTCTGTGTCATTGAAACAGAGCATGCATTTTAGTGTTTACCATTTTTTAGATCGACCCTTCCCTTCTGATGAGGCTCCCCTTAGCTAGAAAGCCAAAGCTCGGTTTTCATTTCCTTCCTCTTGTCCTTTGCCTTCCTTCATCCCCCAAAGAGGATGGCCCAACACCAGCTCAGCCCACACTTACTAACCTCCCACATCCATACACACCACCCCATGTCCTCATCGAGAAGAAAGGCCCTGAGTAATTCCTGAGCCGCAGCACCAGTGTCCTGACAGTTACTCTGTGTCCCTCCAGCTCTCCCTGAGGTTTCGGTGGATGACCTGCACCGTGCTAGGACAGAAGAAAAGCCCCCGTGGATCCCCAAGGCAAGCTGGAATTTTTCTGGTCTGAGATAGAAATATTGCTTTATTTCTCTTTCAATAGAATTAAGTTATGTATATTTGAGGGTATTCCTTCCAGACACATACAATTCCCTTGGTTGGGAGAATGTGGAGTGAGAGTCTATGACCAACGCATGGTGCCTGATTCCACAGGACATTAAAATTGACAGCATCCATTATAGCCTGTAGAGTATGGAGCTCTCTCTCCTGCAGCGATTTTTCCTCTAGGCAAAGAATTCTGTAATTTCCAACCTAAATGGACTTGGAAGTTCCATCCTCCCAGCAAAGTTCTTGCGTTTCAGCCTGAGTAGGTTTGCTCTGATAACCCTTGCTGGGTTCCCTGGACCACTGTTTCTTATGAGGTTTTCTACTGTCAGCAAATGAACAAAAGACCTGAGCATCACTGTGATCTTATCCTCATAGTGTTTTCTCTTCTGTAATTGCAGGTGGCCTTCCCAGAACGTGAAAACGGTATGTATTCTGGAATCAGTCACTTGGGGAGGAAGAACTTTGAAGATGAGAAAGTGGGACATTCTTGCTGGTTTTAGTGTAGAGGGCCAACTGATTCCAAATTTGTGCTGGGAATGAGAGTAGGGGTCCTGGTGATAGAAAGTGATTTACAAGTAATGTGACCAATTACTATAGTCCCAGGAAGAAGCTGTATTACGGTTAGGTGGTGTAGGTTTGTGTGCATGAGACTGGGTGTGTCTGTATGTGAAATGAGTGGTATGACTCTGTGTGTGTATGTGAACTTTTTGTGTTGTGTTTCCCTTGATTTATGTTCCCCTAAACATCACTGTTACTGGTGCCAACTTTCTAGAAAATATTCCCATCACCACTGCATCATGAATGGGTATGGATATAAAAGTAAATAAACTGTACACTTTCAGTGTGTGCATTGATTTTATACCAAGTGAGCCTCATTTAACCTGGAAAACAAATCCTATCACCACCCAGGCAAATGTTTACTGGATTATTATTATTATTATTATTATTATTATTTGGCTGTGTTGGGTCTTCGTTGCAGTGCGCGGGCTTCTCATTTCGGTGGCTTCTGTTGTTCCAGAGCATGGGCTCTAGGTGCATGGGCTTCAATAGTTGTGGCACGTGGGCTCAGTAGTTGTGACTTGCGGGCTCTAGAGCACAGGCTTAGTAGTTGTGGTGCACGGACTTAGTTGCTCCATGGCTGGATTCTTAGTGAACAAAACTGGGTTTCAGCATCCCTACTACTGGGTCAATTACAACTTCATTTAATAAGAAATCTCATCTCTTACTAGGTCTCATAGCATTCTGAATGGTTATGATACATCTCTCTGCCACTTCCCTCATTCTAACTGTTTCCCATTAGAGCCTCGGGATGAGTCCTCCCCCCTTACCTGAAGCACCTAGTGCTAGGCAGGCCTCCTTCCTTTTGCAGGGAGCCCATGCTTGTACCCACATGCCACACCCAGTTCTGGAGGAGTCCGAGAAAGAAGGAGCCTCCAGGAGTAGATGGAGGAAATTCACTCCACCTTTCTCCTTTGAGGCTAATATTCACTATCGGATTCTGTGCTAAGGAAACGAAATGTCCTTCTCCTGTGGAAAGTCTGTCTTCCATCACTTGTGCCGGCCCTGTTTCTGTGTGCTGGGCAAGAAACACTGCATACAGTGAAGACAGAACCAAGAGATGTACCCCAGGGATTGAGCTCAGGGTAGGCACTGGCTCTGTCTGTCCTGTCCGTGATCCATCATTCATCATGGTTGTGACTCTTGGACAGTCACTTATCTCTCTAAATTTCCACACCCTCCACCATAACATATGGGTTACAGCCCCCACTTTGCCCTCCCCTTCACCCCCAACAGGGCTGGGTGTCAGACATGATAATGGATTTACAGACATGGGCTGTAAAGCCTTGTTCCCATGAAAAAGCTGAAGCGTAAGCTTGAATCCCCCCTTTACTTGGAGCCGTCAAATCCCTTCTCTGCTTTCAACAGCTATGAAATGTCCAGCTTCTTCTTGCCATCATTCAGGATTGAACACTTATAGAGCATTTGTGAAGCACCGGTCCTTTATTTTTCAAACATTTTACCTATATTCAATCATTTTTGGACACATGACATAATGCTAAACTTAGGCCATATTAACATTCCTACATCTCAGAACAGGGAACTGAGGCAAAGAGGGATCTACATATCTTTCCCAAGTACATGCTTCTTCTAAACGGGATTTGAATCCAGTCCATCAGTCATGGTCCCAATGGTTTGCTGAGTTTCTAGACATTCTCAGTTAAATAAAGATATTTGCCCACAAAACCTGTCTGTTGGGTGTTTTCACTGCATAGCAAACTGCAAGATCTTCCTAAGTCCAACTTTGATTCAGGAGGCTCTGCTGGGCCGCTGGTGAGGAAAGGGACCAAAGGATTGAACTGTGAATAAATTATTGCTAATTTCCCCATGGTCTTCTGCCAGCAAGATGTCAATAGTTGTCTCTATTGTAATGCATTTCCCAGGATGCTGCTCCCAGAATGCGAGAAGAAGAAACACTCATCAGAGGTCAAGAATATCAACCCCAGGCTGGCCACATTTTAGGATGCACCCTATAAATGACCCAGCTGAAGGTACTGTGGAAAATGTCTCATTCGGTTCACTCAAGAATAATTATTCTAGTTGATTCAGTGCCTCATATTGAAGAAAAAGCTATGAAATATTAAGCAGTATTCTTCTTTTATTCCATGTGTTCAAATTGAAACTTACTAAGCCAGCTGGTACTGTATTAACCATGGAAGTAAACATGCATTTATTTATTTATTTATTTATTTATTTATTTATTTATTGAATTTTTTTTTTATTAATTTCTGCTTTATAACAAAGTGAATCAGTCATACATATACATCTGTTCCCACATCCCTTCCCTCATGCATCTCCCTCCCTCCCACCCTCCCCATCCCACCCCTCCGGGTGGTCACAAAGCAGCGAGCTGATCTCCCTGTGCTCTACGGCATGCATTTAAAACTCAACATTTGGTTCATGTTTAAGAGGGAAGATGGTCTCTAGTTATGGTTTAGACATTAGCTGATTTTTGAACGTTAGCAACAACACATCCCTCCCTGAAACCATGTTTTGAGATTTCTTTAAATTATTAGACATTATTTAGAACAGGATTATATTGACCTAAAAGTTGTACATGCAATACAGAAAATACCTGTATCCTATCACTCCAGTTTCAGCTATTAATAATATATAGCATAGGTGAAGTACATTTGTTACAATTAGTGAAACAATGTAAGTATATTTTTACTAATGAAAAGTCCCTAGGTCACCTCAGAGTCACACCTTGTGTTGTTATATTCAATGATATCTGAAATATGTACAATATTATTTGTCACCATTATGGTGCCATACAGAAATGTGTACACTAATGTTCATAGTAGCATTATTCTTAGTAGCCAAAAGATAGAAACCATCCAAAGTCCATGAGGTGATGAATGGATAAATAAAATGTGATATATACACAGAATGGAATAATTTTCAACCATAAAAAGGAATTAAAGATTGACTTATGCTACAAAATGAATGATCCAAATAATATAAAAAATATATTATTGCTAGTGAAATAAGGCAGGCGCAGAAAGACAAATATTATATGATTCCACTTGTATGAGGTACCTAGTGTAGGCAAACTCACAGACACCGGAAGTAGAAATTACCAAGGTCAGGAGGCAGGAGTAAGGTGGATTATGATTTAATGGGTACAGAGGTTACGTTGAAATGATGAAAAAGATTAAGATGTAGATTGTGTTGATGGGTACACAGCATTGTGAAAGTAAGAAATGCTAGTGAACTGTCTACTTCAAAATTATGAAAAGCATAAATATGTATATTTCATCACAATAAAATAAGTCAAAAATCCAACAGAATGGACGATGAATGAAGGAGCAACATATTTGATTAGAAGGAAGCTGAAAGAGTCTTGTAACATTTCAAGAAGAAGGGGGATTTGGAGGGACTTTGAAATGGGCAGAGGGGCCGTGGGGCTCTATACTGAAACATAGTGCAATGTTAGTGTTTAAGCTTTTTCAGACTGACACTTTCAAATTGATTAGGTTCCCTACAGCTAGAAAGCTAAAGGTTCTCTTCCTCATTTCTGAAATGTTCCTCCCCTTTGCCTTCCTCCACCCACCAGGGAGGTTTGTCCAACAGCACCTCAGTCCACACTCAGTAACCACCTGCACCCATACACTCCCACCCTGTGTCCACATTAACGAGGCTCTCTGAGTAATTCCTGAGCAGCATCACCAGTGTCCTGACACTTACTCTGTGTCCTCCTAGAGCCCCCTGAGGACCTGTTGGAGAAACTGCCCCATGTGAGGACAATTAAAGTGGCTCCTGCTACCTCCAGGGTAAGCTCCCCTTATTTATCAGAGATTAAAAGTTTGCTTCATTTCTTTCTTTTCCAATTGATTTCAGATATGAAGATCTACAATGTTCAAGACAGCTGATGTATACAATTTTGCTTGGTTGGATGAATGCTGATTGAAGGTCTTTCCCAACAGATAACTCATTCAAAAGGCCATTTAAAAAATGGCAACATCAGTTAGAAACTGTAGAGTCAGACACACTTTCCTCAGCAGAAAATTTCCCTCCTTGAAATAGACTTTTGTATTTGCTCCTCAAAGTGGACCTGAGAGATCTTCCAGGCAAAGCTCCAGCCTTTCCCACAGCTGTCTTCTCTGGTTTCTTTTGGGGCCATTGACTCAACAACAGTTTCCCATTTGGTTTTCTGAGGACAAAAAAAGAGATGAAATACCTGTGTCCACAGAGCACAGGCTGCTGAGATCCTTACACTGTTTTCTCTTCTCTAATCACAGGTGGATTGGACAGCAAACAAAACCGGTATGTATTCAGAGTTCACCCCTGTGCTGAGGAACAATCTAGATGATGAAGAAGGTGGGACTCTCTTGCTGGCTTTGCTTGGAGAGACACCCTGATTCAGGGTCCCTACAGGGATGAGGGCTGGGGGTGTAGAGCTAGAGAGTGATTTCCCAGTAAAGAGCCATGCCCAAGTTCTATGGTCCTGGAAGTAACTGCATCATTTAGATGATGTGGGTTTGTGTGTATCAGGGTTGGGGTGGGGTCCATGTGTGAGCTTATGTGGTGTGATTGTGAACCTGCATGCGTGAGCGTGTGTGTGTTTCCTCAGGAGATATTTCCCTCTTACACAGCACAATTCACCTGTCAACAAAGCTCATCACCACTGCACACTGTGTGTACACTACCTTGTTCTTCCCTCAACACAGCTGTTGCCCAGATTTGGTTAATATTCCTTTTCCTCAGAAGGAGATGGTGCAGAGATAAATGTTCTCAGCTCTTGACCTCCTAAGTGGAAAAGCCAAACTGAGAACCCAGGGGTGGGTCCCAATGTGGGTGCTCTGGATCCCTGACCTGCACTTACCACTCAGCCAAGGGATCCTCAGTCATGGAGCAAGGGAGTCCCTGCATCCGTATCCTTGGCTGGAAGTCCTAGCATCTCCAAAGGTCCAGACCTTGCCCATCAGGTGGCCTTAGTGGTCACAGAATCCAGGGCAGCTATGGGTGGGCTTATCAGTTGACTTTGGCACAGTCATTAAGGTGAAATTTACCTCAGGACCTGCATTCTCCTGGTCAGCTCACAGATTCTGAGAGGTGTGAGACCCCATGTATACAGTACAGGTCATATCTGTCAGTGCTGGTGTCATTGCTTAAACAAGGCCAAAAGCAGATAAGAATCAGGGAGCTATTTTATTGTATTGGATTATATTACCATAAGCCTTAGCATTGGTCAATTCCTGTAGCCCACACCCAAGGACTCAAAGTGGAACCTGACTGTTAGCGTGTACACTTCCCCTGCGCAGCTGGGTTAGAGACAGGCTGTGCTCAGTCCGGGCTCCCTCTTCATAACGAAGTGTCCCACTTATGGAACAGCTCCCCAGAGTATGGACAGCCCCTGACTCAATGGGCATACGTACATTGTATAGAAAACAAAGACTGGGAGAAAAATATGATACGATTGATAGTGGCTGTATCTAAATGGTAGGATTCCAGTTTTGTCAAATCTTGTGTATTTGATTTTCTTTAAGACAAGTGATTAGTGAATAAATGTAGCATATTTTGTCTAGGATTGAATTCAGTCCTTTAATGGAGGTTGCTGTTAATCAAGTATAAACTATCATACAACAGAAGACATGATAAATGCAGTAGCTGGCATTGTGGATGCTGGGGAAAGAGTGATCTGGGAAGAATCAAGAGACAGTGGCAATTTAGCAGAAGCTCAAAAGAGGCAGGATGGGTCATGGGTCTGTGTCATTGAAACAGAGCATGCATTTTAGTGTTTACCATTTTTTAGATCGACCCTTCCCTTCTGATGAGGCTCCCCTTAGCTAGAAAGCCAAAGCTCGGTTTTCATTTCCTTCCTCTTGTCCTTTGCCTTCCTTCATCCCCCAAAGAGGATGGCCCAACACCAGCTCAGCCCACACTTACTAACCTCCCACATCCATACACACCACCCCATGTCCTCATCGAGAAGAAAGGCCCTGAGTAATTCCTGAGCCGCATCACCAGTGTCCTGACAGTTACTCTGTGTCCCTCCAGCTCTCCCTGAGGTTTCGGTGGATGACCTGCACCGTGCTAGGACAGAAGAAAAGCCCCCGTGGATCCCCAAGGCAAGCTGGAATTTTTCTGGTCTGAGATAGAAATATTGCTTTATTTCTCTTTCAATAGAATTAAGTTATGTATATTTGAGGGTATTCCTTCCAGACACATACAATTCCCTTGGTTGGGAGAATGTGGAGTGAGAGTCTATGACCAACGCATGGTGCCTGATTCCACAGGACATTAAAATTGACAGCATCCATTATAGCCTGTAGAGTATGGAGCTCTCTCTCCTGCAGCGATTTTTCCTCTAGGCAAAGAATTCTGTAATTTCCAACCTAAATGGACTTGGAAGTTCCATCCTCCCAGCAAAGTTCTTGCGTTTCAGCCTGAGTAGGTTTGCTCTGATAACCCTTGCTGGGTTCCCTGGACCACTGTTTCTTATGAGGTTTTCTACTGTCAGCAAATGAACAAAAGACCTGAGCATCACTGTGATCTTATCCTCATAGTGTTTTCTCTTCTGTAATTGCAGGTGGCCTTCCCAGAACGTGAAAACGGTATGTATTCTGGAATCAGTCACTTGGGGAGGAAGAACTTTGAAGATGAGAAAGTGGGACATTCTTGCTGGTTTTAGTGTAGAGGGCCAACTGATTCCAAATTTGTGCTGGGAATGAGAGTAGGGGTCCTGGTGATAGAAAGTGATTTACAAGTAATGTGACCAATTACTATAGTCCCAGGAAGAAGCTGTATTACGGTTAGGTGGTGTAGGTTTGTGTGCATGAGACTGGGTGTGTCTGTATGTGAAATGAGTGGTATGACTCTGTGTGTGTATGTGAACTTTTTGTGTTGTGTTTCCCTTGATTTATGTTCCCCTAAACATCACTGTTACTGGTGCCAACTTTCTAGAAAATATTCCCATCACCACTGCATCATGAATGGGTATGGATATAAAAGTAAATAAACTGTACACTTTCAGTGTGTGCATTGATTTTATACCAAGTGAGCCTCATTTAACCTGGAAAACAAATCCTATCACCACCCAGGCAAATGTTTACTGGATTATTATTATTATTATTATTATTATTATTTGGCTGTGTTGGGTCTTCGTTGCAGTGCGCGGGCTTCTCATTTCGGTGGCTTCTGTTGTTCCAGAGCATGGGCTCTAGGTGCATGGGCTTCAATAGTTGTGGCACGTGGGCTCAGTAGTTGTGACTTGCGGGCTCTAGAGCACAGGCTTAGTAGTTGTGGTGCACGGACTTAGTTGCTCCATGGCTGGATTCTTAGTGAACAAAACTGGGTTTCAGCATCCCTACTACTGGGTCAATTACAACTTCATTTAATAAGAAATCTCATCTCTTACTAGGTCTCATAGCATTCTGAATGGTTATGATACATCTCTCTGCCACTTCCCTCATTCTAACTGTTTCCCATTAGAGTCTCAGGATGAGTCCTCCCCCCTTACCTGAAGCACCTAGTGCTAGGCAGGCCTCCTTCCTTTTGCAGGGAGCCCATGCTTGTACCCACATGCCACACCCAGTTCTGGAGGAGTCCGAGAAAGAAGGAGCCTCCAGGAGTAGATGGAGGAAATTCACTCCACCTTTCTCCTTTGAGGCTAATATTCACTATCGGATTCTGTGCTAAGGAAACGAAATGTCCTTCTCCTGTGGAAAGTCTGTCTTCCATCACTTGTGCCGGCCCTGTTTCTGTGTGCTGGGCAAGAAACACTGCATACAGTGAAGACAGAACCAAGAGATGTACCCCAGGGATTGAGCTCAGGGTAGGCACTGGCTCTGTCTGTCCTGTCCGTGATCCATCATTCATCATGGTTGTGACTCTTGGACAGTCACTTATCTCTCTAAATTTCCACACCCTCCACCATAACATATGGGTTACAGCCCCCACTTTGCCCTCCCCTTCACGCACAACAGGGCTGGGTGTCAGACATGATAATGGATATTCTCCATGATCTGTAAAGCCTTGTTCCCATGAAAAAGCTGAAGAGTAAGCTTGAATCCCCCTTTACTTGGAGCCATCAAATCCCTTCTCTCCTTTCAACAGCTACGAAATATCCAGCTTCTTCTTGCCATCATTCAGGATTGAACACTTATAGAGCATTTGTGAAGCACCGGTCCTTTATTTTTCAAACATTTTACCTGTATTCAATCATTTTTGGTCACATGACATAATGCTAAAAGTAGGCCATATTAACATTTCTACATCTCAGAACAGGGAACTGAGGCAAAGAGGGATCTACATATCATTCCCAAGTACATGCTTCTTCCAAACGGGATTTGAATCCAGTCCATCAGTCATGGTCCCAATGGTTTGCTGAGTTTCTAGACATTCTCAGTTAAATAAAGATATTTGCCCACAAAACATGTCTGTTGGGTGTTTTCACTGCATACCAAACTGCAATATCTTCTTTTTTTTTTTTTTTTTTTTTTTTTTGCGGTATGCGGGCCTCTCACTGTTGTGGCCTCTCCCATTGCGGAGCACAGGCTCCGGACGCGCAGGCCCAGCGGCCATGGCTCACGGGCCCAGCCGCTCCGCGGCATATGGGATCCTCCCAGACCGGGGCACGAACCCGTATCCCCTGCATCGGCAGGCGGACTCTCAACCACTGCGCCACCAGGGAGGCCCTGCAATATCTTCTTAAGTCCAACTTTGTTTCAGGAGGCTCTGCTGGGCCGCTGGTGAGGAAAGGGACCAAAGGATTGAACTGTGAATAAATTATTGCTAATTTCCCCATTGTCTTCTGCCAGCAAGATGTCAATAATTGTCTCTATTGTAATGCATTTCCCAGGATGCTGCTCCCAGAGTGCCAGAAGAAGAAACACTCATCAGAGGTCAAGAATATCAATCCCAGGCTGGCTGAAAAAGTTCCGCATCTGGCCACATTTTAGGGGGCACCCTATAAATGACCCAGCTGAAGGTACTGTGGAAAATTTTTCATTAGGTTCACTCAAGAATAATTATTCTAGTTGATTCAGTGCCTCATATTGAAGAAAAAGCTATGAAATATTAAGCAGTATTCTTCTTTTATTTCATGTGTTCAAATTGAAACTTACTAAGCCAGCTGGTACTGTTTTAACCATGGAAGTAAACATACATTTAAAATTCAACATTTGGTTCATGTTTAAGAGTGAAGATGGTCTCTAGTTACGGTTTAGACTTTAGCTGATTTTTGAACGTTAGCAACAACACATCCCTCCCTGAAACCATGTTTTGAGATTTCTTTAAATTATTAGACATTATTTAGAACAGGATTATATTGACATAAAAGTTGTACATGCAGTACAGAAAATTCCTGTATCCTATCACTCCAGTTTCAGCTATTAATAATATATAGCATAGGTGAAGTACATTTGTTACAATTAGTGAAACAATGTAAGTATATTTTTACTAATGAAAAGTCCGTAGTTCACCTCAGAGTCACCCCTTGTGTTGTTATATTCAATGATATTTGAAATATGTACAATATTATTTGTCACCATTATGGTGCCATACAGAAATGTGTACACTAATGTTCATAGTAGCATTATTCTTAGTAGCCAAAAGATACAAACAATCCAAAGTCCATGAGGTGATGAATGGATAAATAAAATGTGATATATACACAGAATGGAATAATTTTCAACCATAAAAAGGAATTAAAGATTGACTTATGCTACAAAATGAATGATCCAAATAATATAAAAAATATTTTATTGTTAGTGAAATTAGGCAGGCACAGAAAGACAAATATTATATGATTCCACTAGTATGAGGTACCTAGTGTAGGCAAACTCACAGACACCGGAAGTAGAAATTACCAAGGTCAGGAGGCAGGAGTAAGGTGGATTATGATTTAATGGGTACAGAGGTTACGTTGAAATAATGAAAAAGATTAAGATGTAGATTGTGTTGATGGCTACACAGCATTGTGAAAGTAAGAAATGCTAGTGAACTGTCTACTTCAAAATTATGAAAAGCATAAATATGTATATTTCATCACAATAAAATAAGTCAAAATTCCAACAGAATGGACGATGAATGAAGGAGCGACAGATTTGATTAGAAGGAAGCTGAAAGAGTCTTGTAACATTTCAAGAAGCAGGGGGATTTGGAGGGACTTTGAAATGGGCAGAGGGGCCGTGGGACTCTATACTGAAACATAGTGCAATGTTAGTGTTTAAGCTTTTTCAGACTGACACTTTCAAATTGATTAGGTTCCCTACAGCTAGAAAGCTAAAGGTTCTCTTCCTCATTTCTGAAATATTCCTCCCCTTTGCCTTCTTCCACCCACCAGGGAGGTTTGTCCAACAGCACCTCAGTCCACACTCATTAACCACCTGCATCCATACACTCCCACCCTGTGTGAACATTAACGAGGCTCTCTGAGTAATTCCTGAGCAGCATCACCAGTGTCCTGACATTAACCCTGTGTCCTCCTAGAGCCCTCTGATGACCTGTTGGAAGAACAGCCCTATGTGAGGGCAGTTGAAGAGGCTCCTTCTACCTCCAGGGTAAGCTCCCCTTATTTATCAGAGATTAAAAGTTTGCTTCATTTCTTTCTTTTCCAATTGATTTCAGATATGAAGATCTACAGTGTTCAAGACAGCTGATGTATACAGTTTTGCTTGGTTGGATGAATGCTGATTGAAGGTCTTTCCCAACAGATAACTCATTCAAAAGTCCATTTAAAAAATGGCAACATCAGTTAGAAACTGTAGAGTCAGACACACTTTCCTCAGCAGAAAATTTCCCTCCTTGAAATAGACTTTTGTATTTGCCCCTCAAATTGGACCTGAGAGATCTTCCAGGCAAAGCTCCAGCCTTTCCCACAGCTGTCTTCTCTGGTTTCTTTTGGGGCCATTGACTCAACAACAGTTTCCCATTTGGTTTTCTGAGGACAAAAAAAGAGATGAAATACCTGTGTCCACAGAGCACAGGCTGCTGAGATCCTTACACTGTTTTCTCTTCTCTAATCACAGGTGGATTGGACAGCAAACAAAACCGGTATGTATTCAGAGTTCACCCCTGTGCTGAGGAACAATCTAGATGATGAAGGAGGTGGGACTCTCTTGCTGGCTTTGCTTGGAGAGACACCCTGATTCAGGGTCCCTACAGGGATGAGGGCTGGGGGTGTAGAGCTAGAGAGTGATTTCCCAGTAAAGAGCCATGCCCAAGTTCTATGGTCCTGGAAGTAACTGCATCATTTAGATGATGTGGGTTTGTGTGTATCAGGGTTGGGGTGGGGTCCATGTGTGAGCTTATGTGGTGTGATTGTGAACCTGCATGCGTGAGCATGTGTGTGTGTTTCCTCAGGAGATATTTCCCTCTTACACAGCACAATTCACCTGTCAACAAAGCTCATCACCACTGCACACTGTGTGTACACTACCTTGTTCTTCCCTCAACACAGCTGTTGCCCAGATTTGGTTAATATTCCTTTTCCTCAGAAGGAGATGGTGCAGAGATAAATGTTCTCAGCTCTTGACCTCCTAAGTGGAAAAGCCAAATTGAGAACCCATGGGTGGGTCCCAATGTGGGTGCTCTGTATCCCTGACCTGCACTTACCACTCAGCCAAGGGATCCTCAGTCATGGAGCAAGTGAGTCCCTGCATCCATATCTTTGGCTGGAAGTCCTAGCATCTCCAAAGGTCCAGACCTTGCTGATCAGGTGGCCTTAGTGGTCACAGAATCCAGGGCAGCTATGGGTGGACTTATCACTTGACTTTGGCACAGTCATTAAGGTGAAATTCACCTCAAGACCTGCATTCTCCTGGTCAGCTCACAGATTCTGAGAGGTGTGAGACCCCATGTATACAGTACAGGTCATATCTGTCAGTGCTGGTGTCATTGCTTAAACAAGGCCAAAAGCAGATAAGAATCAGGGAGCTATTTTATTGTACTGGATAACATTAACATAAGCCTTAGAATTGGTCAATTCCTGTAGCCCACACCCAAGGACTCAATGTGGAACCTGACTGTTAGCCTGTACACTTCTCCTGCGCAGCTGGGTTAGAGACAGGCTGTGCTCAGTCCGGGCTCCCTCTTCATAACGAAGTGTCCCACTTATGGAACAGCTCCCAAGAGTATGGACAGCCACTGACACAGTGGGCATACGTACATTGTATAGAAAACAAAGACTGGGAGAAAAATATGATACGATTGATAGTGGCTGTATCTAAAGGGTAGGATTTCAGTTTTGTCAAACCTTGTGTATTTGATTTTCTTTAAGACAAGTGATTAGTGAATAAATATAGCATATTTTGTCTAGGATTGAATTCAGTCCTTTAATAGAGGTTGCTGTTAATCAAGTACAAAATATTGTACAATAGAAGACATGACAAATGCAGTAGCTGGAATTGTGGATGCTGGGGAAAGAGTGATCTGGGAAGAATCAAGAGACAGTGGCAATTTAGCAGAAGCTCAAAAGAGGCAGGATGGTTCATGGGTCTGTGTCATTGAAACAGAGCATGCATTTTAGTGTTTACCATTTTTTAGATCGACCCTTCCCTTCTGATGAGGCTCCCCTTAGCTAGAAAGCCAAAGCTCTGTTTTCATTTCCTTCCTCTTGTCCTTTGCCTTCCTTCCTCCCCCAAAGAGGATGGCCCAACACCAGCTCACGCCACACTTACTAACCTCCCACATCCATACACAACACCCCATTTCCTCATCGAGAAGAAAGCCCCTGAGTAATTCCTGAGCAGCATCACCAGTGTCCTGACAGTTACTCTGTGTCCCTCCAGCTCTCCCTGAGGATGTGGCGGATGACATGCACCATGATAGGACAGAAGAAAAGCCTCCGTGGATCCCCAAGGTAACCTAGATTTCTTCTGGTCTGAGATAGAAATATTTCTTTATTTCTCTTTCAATAGAATTAAATTATGAATATTTGAGGGTGTTCATTCCAGATACATACAATTCCATTGGTTGGGAGAATGTGGAGTGAGAGTCTATTACCAACTCATGGTGCCTGATTCCACAGCACATTACAATTGACAGCATCCATTACAGCCTGTAGAGTACAGAGCTCTGTCTCCTACAGCGATTTTTCCTCAAGGCAAAGAATTCTGTAATTTCCAACCTAAATGGACTTGGAAGTTCCATCCTCCCAGCAAAGTTCTTGCCTTTCAGCCTGAGTAGGTTTGCTCTGATAACCCTTGCTGGGTTCCCTGGACCACTGTTTCTTATGAGGTTTTCTACTGTCAGCAAATGAACAAAAGACCTGAGCATCACTGTGATCTTATCCTCATAGTGTTTTCTCTTCTGTAATTGCAGGTGACCTTCCCAGAACGTGAAAACGGTATGTATTCTGGAATCAGTCACTTGGGGAGGAAGAACTTTGAAGATGAGAAAGTGGGACATTCTTGCTGGTTTTAGTGTAGAGGGCAAACTGATTGCAAATTTGTGCTGGGAATGAGAGTAGGGGCCCTGGTGATAGAAAGTGATTTACAAGTAATGTGACCAATTACTATAGTCCCAGGAAGAAGCTGCATTACGGTTAGGTGGTGTAGGTTTGTTTGCATGAGGCTGGGTGTGTCTGTATGTGAAATGAGTGGTATGATTCTGTGTGTGTATGTGAACTTTTTGTGTTGTGTTTGCCTTGATTTATGTTCCCCTAAACATCACTGTTACTGGTGCCAACTTTCTAGAAAATATTCCCATCACCACTGCATCATGAATGGGTATGGATATAAAAGTAAATAAACTGTACACTTTCAGTGTGTGCATTGATTTTATACCAAGTGAGCCTCATTTAACCTGGAAAACAAATCCTATCACCACCCAGGCAAATGTTTACTGGATTATTATTATTATTATTATTATTATTATTATTTTTTTTTGGCTGTGTTGGGTCTTCGTTGCAGTGCGCGGGCTTCTCATTTCGGTGGCTTCTGTTGTTCCAGAGCATGGGCTCTAGGTGCATGGGCTTCAATAGTTGTGGCACGTGGGCTCAGTAGTTGTGACTTGCGGGCTCTAGAGCACAGGCTTAGTAGTTGTGGTGCACGGACTTAGTTGCTCCATGGCTGGATTCTTAGTGAACAAAACTGGGTTTCAGCATCCCTACTACTGGGTCAATTACAACTTCATTTAATAAGAAATCTCATCTCTTACTAGGTCTCATAGCATTCTGAATGGTTATGATACATCTCTCTGCCACTTCCCTCATTCTAACTGTTTCCTATTAGAGCCTCGGGATGAGTCCTCCCCCCTTACCTGAAGCACCTAGTGCTAGGCAGGCCTCCTTCCTTTTGCAGGGAGCCCATGCTTGTACCCACATGCCACACCCAGTTCTGGAGGAGTCCGAGAAAGAAGGAGCCTCCAGGAGTAGATGGAGGAAATTCACTCCACCTTTCTCCTTTGAGGCTAATATTCACTATCGGATTCTGTGCTAAGGAAACGCAATGTCCTTCTCCTGTGGAAAGTCTGTCTTCCATCACTTGTGCCGGCCCTGTTTCTGTGTGCTGAGCAAGAAACACTGCATACAGTGAAGACAGAACCAAGAGACGTACCCCAGGGATTGAGCTCAGGGTAGGCACTGGCTCTGTCTGTCCTGTCCGTGATCCATCATTCATCATGGTTGTGACTCTTGGACAGTCACTTATCTCTCTAAATTTCCACACCCTCCACCATAACATATGGGTTACAGCCCCCACTTTGTCCTCCCCTTCACCCCCAACAGGGCTGGGTGTCAGACATGATAATGGATTTACAGACATGGGCTGTAAAGCCTTGTTCCCATGAAAAAGCTGAAGCGTAAGCTTGAATCCCCCCTTTACTTGGAGCCGTCAAATCCCTTCTCTGCTTTCAACAGCTATGAAATGTCCAGCTTCTTCTTGCCATCATTCAGGATTGAACACTTATAGAGCATTTGTGAAGCACCGGTCCTTTATTTTTCAAACATTTTACCTATATTCAATCATTTTTGGACACATGACATAATGCTAAACTTAGGCCATATTAACATTCCTACATCTCAGAACAGGGAACTGAGGCAAAGAGGGATCTACATATCTTTCCCAAGTACATGCTTCTTCTAAACGGGATTTGAATCCAGTCCATCAGTCATGGTCCCAATGGTTTGCTGAGTTTCTAGACATTCTCAGTTAAATAAAGATATTTGCCCACAAAACCTGTCTGTTGGGTGTTTTCACTGCATAGCAAACTGCAAGATCTTCCTAAGTCCAACTTTGATTCAGGAGGCTCTGCTGGGCCGCTGGTGAGGAAAGGGACCAAAGGATTGAACTGTGAATAAATTATTGCTAATTTCCCCATGGTCTTCTGCCAGCAAGATGTCAATAGTTGTCTCTATTGTAATGCATTTCCCAGGATGCTGCTCCCAGAATGCGAGAAGAAGAAACACTCATCAGAGGTCAAGAATATCAACCCCAGGCTGGCCACATTTTAGGATGCACCCTATAAATGACCCAGCTGAAGGTACTGTGGAAAATGTCTCATTCGGTTCACTCAAGAATAATTATTCTAGTTGATTCAGTGCCTCATATTGAAGAAAAAGCTATGAAATATTAAGCAGTATTCTTCTTTTATTCCATGTGTTCAAATTGAAACTTACTAAGCCAGCTGGTACTGTATTAACCATGGAAGTAAACATGCATTTATTTATTTATTTATTTATTTATTTATTGAATTTTATTTTTTTTTATTAATTTCTGCTTTATAACAAAGTGAATCAGTCATACATATACATCTGTTCCCACATCCCTTCCCTCATGCATCTCCCTCCCTCCCACCCTCCCCATCCCACCCCTCCGGGTGGTCACAAAGCAGCGAGCTGATCTCCCTGTGCTCTACGGCATGCATTTAAAACTCAACATTTGGTTCATGTTTAAGAGGGAAGATGGTCTCTAGTTATGGTTTAGACATTAGCTGATTTTTGAACGTTAGCAACAACACATCCCTCCCTGAAACCATGTTTTGAGATTTCTTTAAATTATTAGACATTATTTAGAACAGGATTATATTGACCTAAAAGTTGTACATGCAATACAGAAAATACCTGTATCCTATCACTCCAGTTTCAGCTATTAATAATATATAGCATAGGTGAAGTACATTTGTTACAATTAGTGAAACAATGTAAGTATAATTTTACTAATGAAAAGTCCCTAGTTCACCTCAGAGTCACACCTTGTGTTGTTATATTCAATGATATCTGAAATATGTACAATATTATTTGTCACCATTATGGTGCCATACAGAAATGTGTACACTAATGTTCATAGTAGCATTATTCTTAGTAGCCAAAAGATAGAAACCATCCAAAGTCCATGAGGTGATGAATGGATAAATAAAATGTGATATATACACAGAATGGAATAATTTTCAACCATAAAAAGGAATTAAAGATTGACTTATGCTACAAAATGAATGATCCAAATAATATAAAAAATATATTATTGCTAGTGAAATAAGGCAGGCGCAGAAAGACAAATATTATATGATTCCACTTGTATGAGGTACCTAGTGTAGGCAAACTCACAGACACCGGAAGTAGAAATTACCAAGGTCAGGAGGCAGGAGTAAGGTGGATTATGATTTAATGGGTACAGAGGTTACGTTGAAATGATGAAAAAGATTAAGATGTAGATTGTGTTGATGGCTACACAGCATTGTGAACGTAAGAAATGCTAGTGAACTGTCTACTTCAAAATTATGAAAAGCATAAATATGTATATTTCATCACAATAAAATAAGTCAAAAATCCAACAGAATGGACGATGAATGAAGGAGCAACATATTTGATTAGAAGGAAGCTGAAAGAGTCTTGTAACATTTCAAGAAGAAGGGGGATTTGGAGGGACTTTGAAATGGGCAGAGGGGCCGTGGGGCTCTATACTGAAACATAGTGCAATGTTAGTGTTTAAGCTTTTTCAGACTGACACTTTCAAATTGATTAGGTTCCCTACAGCTAGAAAGCTAAAGGTTCTCTTCCTCATTTCTGAAATGTTCCTCCCCTTTGCCTTCCTCCACCCACCAGGGAGGTTTGTCCAACAGCACCTCAGTCCACACTCAGTAACCACCTGCACCCATACACTCCCACCCTGTGTCCACATTAACGAGGCTCTCTGAGTAATTCCTGAGCAGCATCACCAGTGTCCTGACACTTACTCTGTGTCCTCCTAGAGCCCCCTGAGGACCTGTTGGAGAAACTGCCCCATGTGAGGACAATTAAAGTGGCTCCTGCTACCTCCAGGGTAAGCTCCCCTTATTTATCAGAGATTAAAAGTTTGCTTCATTTCTTTCTTTTCCAATTGATTTCAGATATGAAGATCTACAATGTTCAAGACAGCTGATGTATACAATTTTGCTTGGTTGGATGAATGCTGATTGAAGGTCTTTCCCAACAGATAACTCATTCAAAAGGCCATTTAAAAAATGGCAACATCAGTTAGAAACTGTAGAGTCAGACACACTTTCCTCAGCAGAAAATTTCCCTCCTTGAAATAGACTTTTGTATTTGCTCCTCAAAGTGGACCTGAGAGATCTTCCAGGCAAAGCTCCAGCCTTTCCCACAGCTGTCTTCTCTGGTTTCTTTTGGGGCCATTGACTCAACAACAGTTTCCCATTTGGTTTTCTGAGGACAAAAAAAGAGATGAAATACCTGTGTCCACAGAGCACAGGCTGCTGAGATCCTTACACTGTTTTCTCTTCTCTAATCACAGGTGGATTGGACAGCAAACAAAACCGGTATGTATTCAGAGTTCACCCCTGTGCTGAGGAACAATCTAGATGATGAAGAAGGTGGGACTCTCTTGCTGGCTTTGCTTGGAGAGACACCCTGATTCAGGGTCCCTACAGGGATGAGGGCTGGGGGTGTAGAGCTAGAGAGTGATTTCCCAGTAAAGAGCCATGCCCAAGTTCTATGGTCCTGGAAGTAACTGCATCATTTAGATGATGTGGGTTTGAGTGTATCAGGGTTGGGGTGGGGTCCATGTGTGAGCTTATGTGGTGTGATTGCGAACCTGCATGCGTGAGCGTGTGTGTGTTTCCTCAGGAGATATTTCCCTCTTACACAGCACAATTCACCTGTCAACAAAGCTCATCACCACTGCACACTGTGTGTACACTACCTTGTTCTTCCCTCAACACAGCTGTTGCCCAGATTTGGTTAATATTCCTTTTCCTCAGAAGGAGATGGTGCAGAGATAAATGTTCTCAGCTCTTGACCTCCTAAGTGGAAAAGCCAAACTGAGAACCCAGGGGTGGGTCCCAATGTGGGTGCTCTGGATCCCTGACCTGCACTTACCACTCAGCCAAGGGATCCTCAGTCATGGAGCAAGGGAGTCCCTGCATCCGTATCCTTGGCTGGAAGTCCTAGCATCTCCAAAGGTCCAGACCTTGCCCATCAGGTGGCCTTAGTGGTCACAGAATCCAGGGCAGCTATGGGTGGGCTTATCAGTTGACTTTGGCACAGTCATTAAGGTGAAATTTACCTCAGGACCTGCATTCTCCTGGTCAGCTCACAGATTCTGAGAGGTGTGAGACCCCATGTATACAGTACAGGTCATATCTGTCAGTGCTGGTGTCATTGCTTAAACAAGGCCAAAAGCAGATAAGAATCAGGGAGCTATTTTATTGTATTGGATAATATTACCATAAGCCTTAGCATTGGTCAATTCCTGTAGCCCACACCCAAGGACTCAAAGTGGAACCTGACTGTTAGCGTGTACACTTCCCCTGCGCAGCTGGGTTAGAGACAGGCTGTGCTCAGTCCGGGCTCCCTCTTCATAACGAAGTGTCCCACTTATGGAACAGCTCCCCAGAGTATGGACAGCCCCTGACTCAATGGGCATACGTACATTGTATAGAAAACAAAGACTGGGAGAAAAATATGATACGATTGATAGTGGCTGTATCTAAATGGTAGGATTCCAGTTTTGTCAAATCTTGTGTATTTGATTTTCTTTAAGACAAGTGATTAGTGAATAAATGTAGCATATTTTGTCTAGGATTGAATTCAGTCCTTTAATGGAGGTTGCTGTTAATCAAGTATAAACTATCATACAACAGAAGACATGATAAATGCAGTAGCTGGCATTGTGGATGCTGGGGAAAGAGTGATCTGGGAAGAATCAAGAGACAGTGGCAATTTAGCAGAAGCTCAAAAGAGGCAGGATGGGTCATGGGTCTGTGTCATTGAAACAGAGCATGCATTTTAGTGTTTACCATTTTTTAGATCGACCCTTCCCTTCTGATGAGGCTCCCCTTAGCTAGAAAGCCAAAGCTCGGTTTTCATTTCCTTCCTCTTGTCCTTTGCCTTCCTTCATCCCCCAAAGAGGATGGCCCAACACCAGCTCAGCCCACACTTACTAACCTCCCACATCCATACACACCACCCCATGTCCTCATCGAGAAGAAAGGCCCTGAGTAATTCCTGAGCCGCAGCACCAGTGTCCTGACAGTTACTCTGTGTCCCTCCAGCTCTCCCTGAGGTTTCGGTGGATGACCTGCACCGTGCTAGGACAGAAGAAAAGCCCCCGTGGATCCCCAAGGCAAGCTGGAATTTTTCTGGTCTGAGATAGAAATATTGCTTTATTTCTCTTTCAATAGAATTAAGTTATGTATATTTGAGGGTATTCCTTCCAGACACATACAATTCCCTTGGTTGGGAGAATGTGGAGTGAGAGTCTATGACCAACGCATGGTGCCTGATTCCACAGGACATTAAAATTGACAGCATCCATTATAGCCTGTAGAGTATGGAGCTCTCTCTCCTGCAGCGATTTTTCCTCTAGGCAAAGAATTCTGTAATTTCCAACCTAAATGGACTTGGAAGTTCCATCCTCCCAGCAAAGTTCTTGCGTTTCAGCCTGAGTAGGTTTGCTCTGATAACCCTTGCTGGGTTCCCTGGACCACTGTTTCTTATGAGGTTTTCTACTGTCAGCAAATGAACAAAAGACCTGAGCATCACTGTGATCTTATCCTCATAGTGTTTTCTCTTCTGTAATTGCAGGTGGCCTTCCCAGAACGTGAAAACGGTATGTATTCTGGAATCAGTCACTTGGGGAGGAAGAACTTTGAAGATGAGAAAGTGGGACATTCTTGCTGGTTTTAGTGTAGAGGGCCAACTGATTCCAAATTTGTGCTGGGAATGAGAGTAGGGGTCCTGGTGATAGAAAGTGATTTACAAGTAATGTGACCAATTACTATAGTCCCAGGAAGAAGCTGTATTACGGTTAGGTGGTGTAGGTTTGTGTGCATGAGACTGGGTGTGTCTGTATGTGAAATGAGTGGTATGACTCTGTGTGTGTATGTGAACTTTTTGTGTTGTGTTTCCCTTGATTTATGTTCCCCTAAACATCACTGTTACTGGTGCCAACTTTCTAGAAAATATTCCCATCACCACTGCATCATGAATGGGTATGGATATAAAAGTAAATAAACTGTACACTTTCAGTGTGTGCATTGATTTTATACCAAGTGAGCCTCATTTAACCTGGAAAACAAATCCTATCACCACCCAGGCAAATGTTTACTGGATTATTATTATTATTATTATTATTATTATTATTTGGCTGTGTTGGGTCTTCGTTGCAGTGCGCGGGCTTCTCATTTCGGTGGCTTCTGTTGTTCCAGAGCATGGGCTCTAGGTGCATGGGCTTCAATAGTTGTGGCACGTGGGCTCAGTAGTTGTGACTTGCGGGCTCTAGAGCACAGGCTTAGTAGTTGTGGTGCACGGACTTAGTTGCTCCATGGCTGGATTCTTAGTGAACAAAACTGGGTTTCAGCATCCCTACTACTGGGTCAATTACAACTTCATTTAATAAGAAATCTCATCTCTTACTAGGTCTCATAGCATTCTGAATGGTTATGATACATCTCTCTGCCACTTCCCTCATTCTAACTGTTTCCCATTAGAGCCTCGGGATGAGTCCTCCCCCCTTACCTGAAGCACCTAGTGCTAGGCAGGCCTCCTTCCTTTTGCAGGGAGCCCATGCTTGTACCCACATGCCACACCCAGTTCTGGAGGAGTCCGAGAAAGAAGGAGCCTCCAGGAGTAGATGGAGGAAATTCACTCCACCTTTCTCCTTTGAGGCTAATATTCACTATCGGATTCTGTGCTAAGGAAACGAAATGTCCTTCTCCTGTGGAAAGTCTGTCTTCCATCACTTGTGCCGGCCCTGTTTCTGTGTGCTGGGCAAGAAACACTGCATACAGTGAAGACAGAACCAAGAGATGTACCCCAGGGATTGAGCTCAGGGTAGGCACTGGCTCTGTCTGTCCTGTCCGTGATCCATCATTCATCATGGTTGTGACTCTTGGACAGTCACTTATCTCTCTAAATTTCCACACCCTCCACCATAACATATGGGTTACAGCCCCCACTTTGCCCTCCCCTTCACCCCCAACAGGGCTGGGTGTCAGACATGATAATGGATTTACAGACATGGGCTGTAAAGCCTTGTTCCCATGAAAAAGCTGAAGCGTAAGCTTGAATCCCCCCTTTACTTGGAGCCGTCAAATCCCTTCTCTGCTTTCAACAGCTATGAAATGTCCAGCTTCTTCTTGCCATCATTCAGGATTGAACACTTATAGAGCATTTGTGAAGCACCGGTCCTTTATTTTTCAAACATTTTACCTATATTCAATCATTTTTGGACACATGACATAATGCTAAACTTAGGCCATATTAACATTCCTACATCTCAGAACAGGGAACTGAGGCAAAGAGGGATCTACATATCTTTCCCAAGTACATGCTTCTTCTAAACGGGATTTGAATCCAGTCCATCAGTCATGGTCCCAATGGTTTGCTGAGTTTCTAGACATTCTCAGTTAAATAAAGATATTTGCCCACAAAACCTGTCTGTTGGGTGTTTTCACTGCATAGCAAACTGCAAGATCTTCCTAAGTCCAACTTTGATTCAGGAGGCTCTGCTGGGCCGCTGGTGAGGAAAGGGACCAAAGGATTGAACTGTGAATAAATTATTGCTAATTTCCCCATGGTCTTCTGCCAGCAAGATGTCAATAGTTGTCTCTATTGTAATGCATTTCCCAGGATGCTGCTCCCAGAATGCGAGAAGAAGAAACACTCATCAGAGGTCAAGAATATCAACCCCAGGCTGGCCACATTTTAGGATGCACCCTATAAATGACCCAGCTGAAGGTACTGTGGAAAATGTCTCATTCGGTTCACTCAAGAATAATTATTCTAGTTGATTCAGTGCCTCATATTGAAGAAAAAGCTATGAAATATTAAGCAGTATTCTTCTTTTATTCCATGTGTTCAAATTGAAACTTACTAAGCCAGCTGGTACTGTATTAACCATGGAAGTAAACATGCATTTATTTATTTATTTATTTATTTATTTATTTATTTATTGAATTTTTTTTTTATTAATTTCTGCTTTATAACAAAGTGAATCAGTCATACATATACATCTGTTCCCACATCCCTTCCCTCATGCATCTCCCTCCCTCCCACCCTCCCCATCCCACCCCTCCGGGTGGTCACAAAGCAGCGAGCTGATCTCCCTGTGCTCTACGGCATGCATTTAAAACTCAACATTTGGTTCATGTTTAAGAGGGAAGATGGTCTCTAGTTATGGTTTAGACATTAGCTGATTTTTGAACGTTAGCAACAACACATCCCTCCCTGAAACCATGTTTTGAGATTTCTTTAAATTATTAGACATTATTTAGAACAGGATTATATTGACCTAAAAGTTGTACATGCAATACAGAAAATACCTGTATCCTATCACTCCAGTTTCAGCTATTAATAATATATAGCATAGGTGAAGTACATTTGTTACAATTAGTGAAACAATGTAAGTATATTTTTACTAATGAAAAGTCCCTAGGTCACCTCAGAGTCACACCTTGTGTTGTTATATTCAATGATATCTGAAATATGTACAATATTATTTGTCACCATTATGGTGCCATACAGAAATGTGTACACTAATGTTCATAGTAGCATTATTCTTAGTAGCCAAAAGATAGAAACCATCCAAAGTCCATGAGGTGATGAATGGATAAATAAAATGTGATATATACACAGAATGGAATAATTTTCAACCATAAAAAGGAATTAAAGATTGACTTATGCTACAAAATGAATGATCCAAATAATATAAAAAATATATTATTGCTAGTGAAATAAGGCAGGCGCAGAAAGACAAATATTATATGATTCCACTTGTATGAGGTACCTAGTGTAGGCAAACTCACAGACACCGGAAGTAGAAATTACCAAGGTCAGGAGGCAGGAGTAAGGTGGATTATGATTTAATGGGTACAGAGGTTACGTTGAAATGATGAAAAAGATTAAGATGTAGATTGTGTTGATGGGTACACAGCATTGTGAAAGTAAGAAATGCTAGTGAACTGTCTACTTCAAAATTATGAAAAGCATAAATATGTATATTTCATCACAATAAAATAAGTCAAAAATCCAACAGAATGGACGATGAATGAAGGAGCAACATATTTGATTAGAAGGAAGCTGAAAGAGTCTTGTAACATTTCAAGAAGAAGGGGGATTTGGAGGGACTTTGAAATGGGCAGAGGGGCCGTGGGGCTCTATACTGAAACATAGTGCAATGTTAGTGTTTAAGCTTTTTCAGACTGACACTTTCAAATTGATTAGGTTCCCTACAGCTAGAAAGCTAAAGGTTCTCTTCCTCATTTCTGAAATGTTCCTCCCCTTTGCCTTCCTCCACCCACCAGGGAGGTTTGTCCAACAGCACCTCAGTCCACACTCAGTAACCACCTGCACCCATACACTCCCACCCTGTGTCCACATTAACGAGGCTCTCTGAGTAATTCCTGAGCAGCATCACCAGTGTCCTGACACTTACTCTGTGTCCTCCTAGAGCCCCCTGAGGACCTGTTGGAGAAACTGCCCCATGTGAGGACAATTAAAGTGGCTCCTGCTACCTCCAGGGTAAGCTCCCCTTATTTATCAGAGATTAAAAGTTTGCTTCATTTCTTTCTTTTCCAATTGATTTCAGATATGAAGATCTACAATGTTCAAGACAGCTGATGTATACAATTTTGCTTGGTTGGATGAATGCTGATTGAAGGTCTTTCCCAACAGATAACTCATTCAAAAGGCCATTTAAAAAATGGCAACATCAGTTAGAAACTGTAGAGTCAGACACACTTTCCTCAGCAGAAAATTTCCCTCCTTGAAATAGACTTTTGTATTTGCTCCTCAAAGTGGACCTGAGAGATCTTCCAGGCAAAGCTCCAGCCTTTCCCACAGCTGTCTTCTCTGGTTTCTTTTGGGGCCATTGACTCAACAACAGTTTCCCATTTGGTTTTCTGAGGACAAAAAAAGAGATGAAATACCTGTGTCCACAGAGCACAGGCTGCTGAGATCCTTACACTGTTTTCTCTTCTCTAATCACAGGTGGATTGGACAGCAAACAAAACCGGTATGTATTCAGAGTTCACCCCTGTGCTGAGGAACAATCTAGATGATGAAGAAGGTGGGACTCTCTTGCTGGCTTTGCTTGGAGAGACACCCTGATTCAGGGTCCCTACAGGGATGAGGGCTGGGGGTGTAGAGCTAGAGAGTGATTTCCCAGTAAAGAGCCATGCCCAAGTTCTATGGTCCTGGAAGTAACTGCATCATTTAGATGATGTGGGTTTGTGTGTATCAGGGTTGGGGTGGGGTCCATGTGTGAGCTTATGTGGTGTGATTGTGAACCTGCATGCGTGAGCGTGTGTGTGTTTCCTCAGGAGATATTTCCCTCTTACACAGCACAATTCACCTGTCAACAAAGCTCATCACCACTGCACACTGTGTGTACACTACCTTGTTCTTCCCTCAACACAGCTGTTGCCCAGATTTGGTTAATATTCCTTTTCCTCAGAAGGAGATGGTGCAGAGATAAATGTTCTCAGCTCTTGACCTCCTAAGTGGAAAAGCCAAACTGAGAACCCAGGGGTGGGTCCCAATGTGGGTGCTCTGGATCCCTGACCTGCACTTACCACTCAGCCAAGGGATCCTCAGTCATGGAGCAAGGGAGTCCCTGCATCCGTATCCTTGGCTGGAAGTCCTAGCATCTCCAAAGGTCCAGACCTTGCCCATCAGGTGGCCTTAGTGGTCACAGAATCCAGGGCAGCTATGGGTGGGCTTATCAGTTGACTTTGGCACAGTCATTAAGGTGAAATTTACCTCAGGACCTGCATTCTCCTGGTCAGCTCACAGATTCTGAGAGGTGTGAGACCCCATGTATACAGTACAGGTCATATCTGTCAGTGCTGGTGTCATTGCTTAAACAAGGCCAAAAGCAGATAAGAATCAGGGAGCTATTTTATTGTATTGGATTATATTACCATAAGCCTTAGCATTGGTCAATTCCTGTAGCCCACACCCAAGGACTCAAAGTGGAACCTGACTGTTAGCGTGTACACTTCCCCTGCGCAGCTGGGTTAGAGACAGGCTGTGCTCAGTCCGGGCTCCCTCTTCATAACGAAGTGTCCCACTTATGGAACAGCTCCCCAGAGTATGGACAGCCCCTGACTCAATGGGCATACGTACATTGTATAGAAAACAAAGACTGGGAGAAAAATATGATACGATTGATAGTGGCTGTATCTAAATGGTAGGATTCCAGTTTTGTCAAATCTTGTGTATTTGATTTTCTTTAAGACAAGTGATTAGTGAATAAATGTAGCATATTTTGTCTAGGATTGAATTCAGTCCTTTAATGGAGGTTGCTGTTAATCAAGTATAAACTATCATACAACAGAAGACATGATAAATGCAGTAGCTGGCATTGTGGATGCTGGGGAAAGAGTGATCTGGGAAGAATCAAGAGACAGTGGCAATTTAGCAGAAGCTCAAAAGAGGCAGGATGGGTCATGGGTCTGTGTCATTGAAACAGAGCATGCATTTTAGTGTTTACCATTTTTTAGATCGACCCTTCCCTTCTGATGAGGCTCCCCTTAGCTAGAAAGCCAAAGCTCGGTTTTCATTTCCTTCCTCTTGTCCTTTGCCTTCCTTCATCCCCCAAAGAGGATGGCCCAACACCAGCTCAGCCCACACTTACTAACCTCCCACATCCATACACACCACCCCATGTCCTCATCGAGAAGAAAGGCCCTGAGTAATTCCTGAGCCGCATCACCAGTGTCCTGACAGTTACTCTGTGTCCCTCCAGCTCTCCCTGAGGTTTCGGTGGATGACCTGCACCGTGCTAGGACAGAAGAAAAGCCCCCGTGGATCCCCAAGGCAAGCTGGAATTTTTCTGGTCTGAGATAGAAATATTGCTTTATTTCTCTTTCAATAGAATTAAGTTATGTATATTTGAGGGTATTCCTTCCAGACACATACAATTCCCTTGGTTGGGAGAATGTGGAGTGAGAGTCTATGACCAACGCATGGTGCCTGATTCCACAGGACATTAAAATTGACAGCATCCATTATAGCCTGTAGAGTATGGAGCTCTCTCTCCTGCAGCGATTTTTCCTCTAGGCAAAGAATTCTGTAATTTCCAACCTAAATGGACTTGGAAGTTCCATCCTCCCAGCAAAGTTCTTGCGTTTCAGCCTGAGTAGGTTTGCTCTGATAACCCTTGCTGGGTTCCCTGGACCACTGTTTCTTATGAGGTTTTCTACTGTCAGCAAATGAACAAAAGACCTGAGCATCACTGTGATCTTATCCTCATAGTGTTTTCTCTTCTGTAATTGCAGGTGGCCTTCCCAGAACGTGAAAACGGTATGTATTCTGGAATCAGTCACTTGGGGAGGAAGAACTTTGAAGATGAGAAAGTGGGACATTCTTGCTGGTTTTAGTGTAGAGGGCCAACTGATTCCAAATTTGTGCTGGGAATGAGAGTAGGGGTCCTGGTGATAGAAAGTGATTTACAAGTAATGTGACCAATTACTATAGTCCCAGGAAGAAGCTGTATTACGGTTAGGTGGTGTAGGTTTGTGTGCATGAGACTGGGTGTGTCTGTATGTGAAATGAGTGGTATGACTCTGTGTGTGTATGTGAACTTTTTGTGTTGTGTTTCCCTTGATTTATGTTCCCCTAAACATCACTGTTACTGGTGCCAACTTTCTAGAAAATATTCCCATCACCACTGCATCATGAATGGGTATGGATATAAAAGTAAATAAACTGTACACTTTCAGTGTGTGCATTGATTTTATACCAAGTGAGCCTCATTTAACCTGGAAAACAAATCCTATCACCACCCAGGCAAATGTTTACTGGATTATTATTATTATTATTATTATTATTATTTGGCTGTGTTGGGTCTTCGTTGCAGTGCGCGGGCTTCTCATTTCGGTGGCTTCTGTTGTTCCAGAGCATGGGCTCTAGGTGCATGGGCTTCAATAGTTGTGGCACGTGGGCTCAGTAGTTGTGACTTGCGGGCTCTAGAGCACAGGCTTAGTAGTTGTGGTGCACGGACTTAGTTGCTCCATGGCTGGATTCTTAGTGAACAAAACTGGGTTTCAGCATCCCTACTACTGGGTCAATTACAACTTCATTTAATAAGAAATCTCATCTCTTACTAGGTCTCATAGCATTCTGAATGGTTATGATACATCTCTCTGCCACTTCCCTCATTCTAACTGTTTCCCATTAGAGTCTCAGGATGAGTCCTCCCCCCTTACCTGAAGCACCTAGTGCTAGGCAGGCCTCCTTCCTTTTGCAGGGAGCCCATGCTTGTACCCACATGCCACACCCAGTTCTGGAGGAGTCCGAGAAAGAAGGAGCCTCCAGGAGTAGATGGAGGAAATTCACTCCACCTTTCTTCTTTGAGGCTAATATTCACTATCGGATTCTGTGCTAAGGAAACGAAATGTCCTTCTCCTGTGGAAAGTCTGTCTTCCATCACTTGTGCCGGCCCTGTTTCTGTGTGCTGGGCAAGAAACACTGCATACAGTGAAGACAGAACCAAGAGATGTACCCCAGGGATTGAGCTCAGGGTAGGCACTGGCTCTGTCTGTCCTGTCCGTGATCCATCATTCATCATGGTTGTGACTCTTGGACAGTCACTTATCTCTCTAAATTTCCACACCCTCCACCATAACATATGGGTTACAGCCCCCACTTTGCCCTCCCCTTCACGCACAACAGGGCTGGGTGTCAGACATGATAATGGATATTCTCCATGATCTGTAAAGCCTTGTTCCCATGAAAAAGCTGAAGAGTAAGCTTGAATCCCCCTTTACTTGGAGCCATCAAATCCCTTCTCTCCTTTCAACAGCTACGAAATATCCAGCTTCTTCTTGCCATCATTCAGGATTGAACACTTATAGAGCATTTGTGAAGCACCGGTCCTTTATTTTTCAAACATTTTACCTGTATTCAATCATTTTTGGTCACATGACATAATGCTAAAAGTAGGCCATATTAACATTTCTACATCTCAGAACAGGGAACTGAGGCAAAGAGGGATCTACATATCATTCCCAAGTACATGCTTCTTCCAAACGGGATTTGAATCCAGTCCATCAGTCATGGTCCCAATGGTTTGCTGAGTTTCTAGACATTCTCAGTTAAATAAAGATATTTGCCCACAAAACATGTCTGTTGGGTGTTTTCACTGCATACCAAACTGCAATATCTTCTTTTTTTTTTTTTTTTTTTTTTTTTTTGCGGTATGCGGGCCTCTCACTGTTGTGGCCTCTCCCATTGCGGAGCACAGGCTCCGGACGCGCAGGCCCAGCGGCCATGGCTCACGGGCCCAGCCGCTCCGCGGCATATGGGATCCTCCCAGACCGGGGCACGAACCCGTATCCCCTGCATCGGCAGGCGGACTCTCAACCACTGCGCCACCAGGGAGGCCCTGCAATATCTTCTTAAGTCCAACTTTGTTTCAGGAGGCTCTGCTGGGCCGCTGGTGAGGAAAGGGACCAAAGGATTGAACTGTGAATAAATTATTGCTAATTTCCCCATTGTCTTCTGCCAGCAAGATGTCAATAATTGTCTCTATTGTAATGCATTTCCCAGGATGCTGCTCCCAGAGTGCCAGAAGAAGAAACACTCATCAGAGGTCAAGAATATCAATCCCAGGCTGGCTGAAAAAGTTCCGCATCTGGCCACATTTTAGGGGGCACCCTATAAATGACCCAGCTGAAGGTACTGTGGAAAATTTTTCATTAGGTTCACTCAAGAATAATTATTCTAGTTGATTCAGTGCCTCATATTGAAGAAAAAGCTATGAAATATTAAGCAGTATTCTTCTTTTATTTCATGTGTTCAAATTGAAACTTACTAAGCCAGCTGGTACTGTTTTAACCATGGAAGTAAACATACATTTAAAATTCAACATTTGGTTCATGTTTAAGAGTGAAGATGGTCTCTAGTTACGGTTTAGACTTTAGCTGATTTTTGAACGTTAGCAACAACACATCCCTCCCTGAAACCATGTTTTGAGATTTCTTTAAATTATTAGACATTATTTAGAACAGGATTATATTGACATAAAAGTTGTACATGCAGTACAGAAAATTCCTGTATCCTATCACTCCAGTTTCAGCTATTAATAATATATAGCATAGGTGAAGTACATTTGTTACAATTAGTGAAACAATGTAAGTATATTTTTACTAATGAAAAGTCCGTAGTTCACCTCAGAGTCACCCCTTGTGTTGTTATATTCAATGATATTTGAAATATGTACAATATTATTTGTCACCATTATGGTGCCATACAGAAATGTGTACACTAATGTTCATAGTAGCATTATTCTTAGTAGCCAAAAGATACAAACAATCCAAAGTCCATGAGGTGATGAATGGATAAATAAAATGTGATATATACACAGAATGGAATAATTTTCAACCATAAAAAGGAATTAAAGATTGACTTATGCTACAAAATGAATGATCCAAATAATATAAAAAATATTTTATTGTTAGTGAAATTAGGCAGGCACAGAAAGACAAATATTATATGATTCCACTAGTATGAGGTACCTAGTGTAGGCAAACTCACAGACACCGGAAGTAGAAATTACCAAGGTCAGGAGGCAGGAGTAAGGTGGATTATGATTTAATGGGTACAGAGGTTACGTTGAAATAATGAAAAAGATTAAGATGTAGATTGTGTTGATGGCTACACAGCATTGTGAAAGTAAGAAATGCTAGTGAACTCTCTACTTCAAAATTATGAAAAGCATAAATATGTATATTTCATCACAATAAAATAAGTCAAAATTCCAACAGAATGGACGATGAATGAAGGAGCGACAGATTTGATTAGAAGGAAGCTGAAAGAGTCTTGTAACATTTCAAGAAGCAGGGGGATTTGGAGGGACTTTGAAATGGGCAGAGGGGCCGTGGGACTCTATACTGAAACATAGTGCAATGTTAGTGTTTAAGCTTTTTCAGACTGACACTTTCAAATTGATTAGGTTCCCTACAGCTAGAAAGCTAAAGGTTCTCTTCCTCATTTCTGAAATATTCCTCCCCTTTGCCTTCTTCCACCCACCAGGGAGGTTTGTCCAACAGCACCTCAGTCCACACTCATTAACCACCTGCATCCATACACTCCCACCCTGTGTGAACATTAACGAGGCTCTCTGAGTAATTCCTGAGCAGCATCACCAGTGTCCTGACATTAACCCTGTGTCCTCCTAGAGCCCTCTGATGACCTGTTGGAAGAACAGCCCTATGTGAGGGCAGTTGAAGAGGCTCCTTCTACCTCCAGGGTAAGCTCCCCTTATTTATCAGAGATTAAAAGTTTGCTTCATTTCTTTCTTTTCCAATTGATTTCAGATATGAAGATCTACAGTGTTCAAGACAGCTGATGTATACAGTTTTGCTTGGTTGGATGAATGCTGATTGAAGGTCTTTCCCAACAGATAACTCATTCAAAAGTCCATTTAAAAAATGGCAACATCAGTTAGAAACTGTAGAGTCAGACACACTTTCCTCAGCAGAAAATTTCCCTCCTTGAAATAGACTTTTGTATTTGCCCCTCAAATTGGACCTGAGAGATCTTCCAGGCAAAGCTCCAGCCTTTCCCACAGCTGTCTTCTCTGGTTTCTTTTGGGGCCATTGACTCAACAACAGTTTCCCATTTGGTTTTCTGAGGACAAAAAAAGAGATGAAATACCTGTGTCCACAGAGCACAGGCTGCTGAGATCCTTACACTGTTTTCTCTTCTCTAATCACAGGTGGATTGGACAGCAAACAAAACCGGTATGTATTCAGAGTTCACCCCTGTGCTGAGGAACAATCTAGATGATGAAGGAGGTGGGACTCTCTTGCTGGCTTTGCTTGGAGAGACACCCTGATTCAGGGTCCCTACAGGGATGAGGGCTGGGGGTGTAGAGCTAGAGAGTGATTTCCCAGTAAAGAGCCATGCCCAAGTTCTATGGTCCTGGAAGTAACTGCATCATTTAGATGATGTGGGTTTGTGTGTATCAGGGTTGGGGTGGGGTCCATGTGTGAGCTTATGTGGTGTGATTGTGAACCTGCATGCGTGAGCGTGTGTGTGTGTTTCCTCAGGAGATATTTCCCTCTTACACAGCACAATTCACCTGTCAACAAAGCTCATCACCACTGCACACTGTGTGTACACTACCTTGTTCTTCCCTCAACACAGCTGTTGCCCAGATTTGGTTAATATTCCTTTTCCTCAGAAGGAGATGGTGCAGAGATAAATGTTCTCAGCTCTTGACCTCCTAAGTGGAAAAGCCAAATTGAGAACCCATGGGTGGGTCCCAATGTGGGTGCTCTGTATCCCTGACCTGCACTTACCACTCAGCCAAGGGATCCTCAGTCATGGAGCAAGTGAGTCCCTGCATCCATATCTTTGGCTGGAAGTCCTAGCATCTCCAAAGGTCCAGACCTTGCTGATCAGGTGGCCTTAGTGGTCACAGAATCCAGGGCAGCTATGGGTGGACTTATCACTTGACTTTGGCACAGTCATTAAGGTGAAATTCACCTCAAGACCTGCATTCTCCTGGTCAGCTCACAGATTCTGAGAGGTGTGAGACCCCATGTATACAGTACAGGTCATATCTGTCAGTGCTGGTGTCATTGCTTAAACAAGGCCAAAAGCAGATAAGAATCAGGGAGCTATTTTATTGTACTGGATAACATTAACATAAGCCTTAGAATTGGTCAATTCCTGTAGCCCACACCCAAGGACTCAATGTGGAACCTGACTGTTAGCCTGTACACTTCTCCTGCGCAGCTGGGTTAGAGACAGGCTGTGCTCAGTCCGGGCTCCCTCTTCATAACGAAGTGTCCCACTTATGGAACAGCTCCCAAGAGTATGGACAGCCACTGACACAGTGGGCATACATACATTGTATAGAAAACAAAGACTGGGAGTAAAATATGATACGATTGATAGTGGCTGTATCTAAAGGGTAGGATTTCAGTTTTGTCAAACCTTGTGTATTTGATTTTCTTTAAGACAAGTGATTAGTGAATAAATATAGCATATTTTGTCTAGGATTGAATTCAGTCCTTTAATAGAGGTTGCTGTTAATCAAGTACAAAATATTGTACAATAGAAGACATGACAAATGCAGTAGCTGGAATTGTGGATGCTGGGGAAAGAGTGATCTGGGAAGAATCAAGAGACAGTGGCAATTTAGCAGAAGCTCAAAAGAGGCAGGATGGTTCATGGGTCTGTGTCATTGAAACAGAGCATGCATTTTAGTGTTTACCATTTTTTAGATCGACCCTTCCCTTCTGATGAGGCTCCCCTTAGCTAGAAAGCCAAAGCTCTGTTTTCATTTCCTTCCTCTTGTCCTTTGCCTTCCTTCCTCCCCCAAAGAGGATGGCCCAACACCAGCTCACGCCACACTTACTAACCTCCCACATCCATACACAACACCCCATTTCCTCATCGAGAAGAAAGCCCCTGAGTAATTCCTGAGCAGCATCACCAGTGTCCTGACAGTTACTCTGTGTCCCTCCAGCTCTCCCTGAGGATGTGGCGGATGACATGCACCATGATAGGACAGAAGAAAAGCCTCCGTGGATCCCCAAGGTAACCTAGATTTCTTCTGGTCTGAGATAGAAATATTTCTTTATTTCTCTTTCAATAGAATTAAATTATGAATATTTGAGGGTGTTCATTCCAGATACATACAATTCCATTGGTTGGGAGAATGTGGAGTGAGAGTCTATTACCAACTCATGGTGCCTGATTCCACAGCACATTACAATTGACAGCATCCATTACAGCCTGTAGAGTACAGAGCTCTGTCTCCTACAGCGATTTTTCCTCAAGGCAAAGAATTCTGTAATTTCCAACCTAAATGGACTTGGAAGTTCCATCCTCCCAGCAAAGTTCTTGCCTTTCAGCCTGAGTAGGTTTGCTCTGATAACCCTTGCTGGGTTCCCTGGACCACTGTTTCTTATGAGGTTTTCTACTGTCAGCAAATGAACAAAAGACCTGAGCATCACTGTGATCTTATCCTCATAGTGTTTTCTCTTCTGTAATTGCAGGTGACCTTCCCAGAACGTGAAAACGGTATGTATTCTGGAATCAGTCACTTGGGGAGGAAGAACTTTGAAGATGAGAAAGTGGGACATTCTTGCTGGTTTTAGTGTAGAGGGCAAACTGATTGCAAATTTGTGCTGGGAATGAGAGTAGGGGCCCTGGTGATAGAAAGTGATTTACAAGTAATGTGACCAATTACTATAGTCCCAGGAAGAATCTGCATTACGGTTAGGTGGTGTAGGTTTGTTTGCATGAGGCTGGGTGTGTCTGTATGTGAAATGAGTGGTATGATTCTGTGTGTGTATGTGAACTTTTTGTGTTGTGTTTGCCTTGATTTATGTTCCCCTAAACATCACTGTTACTGGTGCCAACTTTCTAGAAAATATTCCCATCACCACTGCATCATGAATGGGTATGGATATAAAAGTAAATAAACTGTACACTTTCAGTGTGTGCATTGATTTTATACCAAGTGAGCCTCATTTAACCTGGAAAACAAATCCTATCACCACCCAGGCAAATGTTTACTGGATTCTTTTTTTTTTTTTTGGCTGTGTTGGCTCTTCGTTGCAGTGCACGGGCTTCTCATTTCGGTGGCTTCTGTTGTTCCAGAGCACGGGCTCTAGGTGCATGGGCTTCAATAGTTGTGGCACGTGGGCTCAGTAGTTGTGATTTGCGGGCTCTAGACCCCAGGCTTTGTAGTTGTGGTGCACGGACTTAGTTGCTCCATGGCTGGATTCTTAATGAACACAACTGGGTTTCAGCATCCCTACTACTGGGTCAATTACAACTTCATTTAATAAGAAATCTCATCTCTTAGTAGGTCTCATAGCATTCTGAATGGTTATGATACATCTCTCTGCCACTTCCCTCATTCTGTTTCCTATTAGAGCCTCAGGATGAGTCCTCCCCCCTTACCTGAAGCACCTAGTGCTAGGCAGGTCTCCTTCCTTTTGCAGGGAGCCCATGCTTGTACCCACATGCCACACCCAGTTCTGGAGGAGTCCGAGAAAGAAGGAGCCTCCAGGAGTAGATGGAGGAAATTCACTCCACCTTTCTCCTTTGAGGCTAATATTCACTATCGGATTCTGTGCTAAGGAAACGAAATGTCCTTCTCCTGTGGAAAGTCTGTCTTCCATCACTTGTGCCGACTCTGTTTCTGTGTGCTGGGCAAGAAACACTGCATACAGTGAAGACAGACCCAAGAGATCTACCCCAGGTATTGATCTCAGGGTAGGCACTGGCTCTGTCTGTCCTGTCCGTGATCCATCATTCATCATGGTTGTGACTCTTGGACAGACACTTATCTCTCTAAATTTCCACACCCTCCACCATAACATATGGGTTACAGCCCCCACTATGCCCTCCCCTTCACCCCCAACAGGGCTGGGTGTCAGACATGATAATGGATATTCTCCATGAGCTGTAAAGCCTTGTTCCCATGAAAAAGCTGAAGAGTAAGCTTGAATCCCCCTTTACTTGGAGCCGTCAAATCCCTTCTCTCCTTTCAACAGCTACGAAATATCCAGCTTCTTCTTGCCATCATTCAGGATTGAACACTTATAGAGCATTTGTGAAGCACCGGTCCTTTATTTTTCAAACATTTTACCTGTATTCAGTCATTTTTGGTCACATGACATAATGCTAAAAGTAGGCCATATTAACATTTCTACATCTCAGAACAGGGAACTGAGGCAAAGAGGGATCTACATATCTTTCCCAAGTGCATGCTTCTTCTAAACGGGATTTGAATCCAGTCCATCAGTCATGGTCCGAATGGTTTGCTGACTTTCTAGACATTCTCAGTTGAATAAAGATATTTGCCCACAAAACCTGTCTGTTGGGTGTTTTCACTGCATACCAAACTGCAAGATCTTCCTACGTCCAACTTTGTTTCAGGACGCTCTGCTGGGCAGCTGGTGAGGAAAGGGACCAAAGGATTGAACTGTGAATAAATTATTGCTAATTTCCCCATGGTCTTCTGCCAGCAACATGTCAATAATTGTCTCTATTGTAATGCATTTCCCAGGATGCTGCTCCCAGAGTGCCAGAAGAAGAAACACTCATCAGAGGTCAAGAATATCAATCCCAGGCTGGCTGAAAAAGTTCCGCATCTGGCCACATTTTAGGGGGCACCCTATAAATGACCCAGCTGAAGGTACTGTGGAAAATTTTTCATTAGGTTCACTCAAGAATAATTATTCTAGTTGATTCAGTGCCTCATATTGAAGAAAAAGCTATGAAATATTAAGCAGTATTCTTCTTTTATTCCATGTGTTCAAATTGAAACTTACTAAGCCAGCTGGTACTGTTTTAACCATGGAAGTAAACATACATTTAAAATTCAACATTTGGTTCATGTTTAAGAGTGAAGATGGTCTCTAGTTACGGTTTAGACTTTAGCTGATTTTTGAACGTTAGCAACAACACATCCCTCCCTGAAACCATGTTTTGAGATTTCTTTAAATTATTAGACATTATTTAGAACAGGATTATATTGACATAAAAGTTGTACATGCAGTACAGAAAATTCCTGTATCCTATCACTCCAGTTTCAGCTATTAATAATATATAGCATAGGTGAAGTACATTTGTTACAATTAGTGAAACAATGTAAGTATATTTTTACTAATGAAAAGTCCGTAGTTCACCTAAGAGTCACCCCTTGTGTTGTTATATTCAATGATATTTGAAATATGTACAATATTATTTGTCACCATTATGGTGCCATACAGAAATGTGTACACTAATGTTCATAGTAGCATTATTCTTAGTAGCCAAAAGATACAAACAATCCAAAGTCCATGAGGTGATGAATGGATAAATAAAATGTGATATATACACAGAATGGAATAATTTTCAACCATAAACAGGAATTAAAGATTGACTTATGCTACAAAATGAATGATCCAAATAATATAAAAAATATTATATTGTTAGTGAAATTAGGCAGGCACAGAAAGACAAATATTATATGATTCCACTAGTATGAGGAACCTAGTGTAGGCAAACTCACAGACACCGGAAGTAGAAATTACCAAGGTCAGGAGGCAGGAGTAAGGTGGATTATGATTTAATGGGTACAGAGGTTACGTTGAAATGATGAAAAAGATTAAGATGTAGATTGTGTTCATGGCTACACAGCATTGTGAAAGTAAGAAATGCTAGTGAACTGTCTACTTAAAAATTATGAAAAGCATAAATATGTATATTTCATCACAATAAAATAAGTCAAAATTCCAACAGAATGGACGATGAATGAAGGAGCGACAGATTTGATTAGAAGGAAGCTGAAAGAGTCTTGTAACATTTCAAGAAGAAGGGGGATTTGGAGGGACTTTGAAATGGGCAGAGGGGCCGTGGGGCTCTATACTGAAACATAGTGCAATGTTAGTGTTTAAGCTTTTTCAGACTGACACTTTCAAATTGATTAGGTTCCCTACAGCTAGAAAGCTAAAGGTTCTCTTCCTCATTTCTGAAATGTTCCTCCCCTTTGCCTTCCTCCACCCACCAGGGAGGTTTGTCCAACAGCACCTCAGTCCACACTCAGTAACCACCTGCACCCATACACTCCCACCCTGTGTCCACATTAACGAGGCTCTCTGAGTAATTCCTGAGCAGCATCACCAGTGTCCTGACACTTACCCTGTGTCCTCCTAGAGCCCCCTGAGGACCTGTTGGAAGAACAGCCCTATGTGAGGGCAGTTGAAGAGGCTCCTTCTACCTCCAGGGTAAGCTCCCCTTATTTATCAGAGATTAAAAGTTTGCTTCATTTCTTTCTTTTCCAATTGATTTCAGATATGAAGATCTACAGTGTTCAAGACAGCTGATGTATACAGTTTTGCTTGGTTGGATGAATGCTGATTGAAGGTCTTTCCCAACAGATAACTCATTCAAAAGTCCATTTAAAAAATGGCAACATCAGTTAGAAACTGTAGAGTCAGACACAGTTTCCTCAGCAGAAAATTTCCCTCCTTGAAATAGACTTTTGTATTTGCCCCTCAAATTGGACCTGAGAGATCTTCTAGGCAAAGCTCCAGCCTTTCCCACAGCTGTCTTCTCTGGTTTCTTTTGGGGCTATTGACTCAACAACAGTTCCCAATTTGGTTTTCTGAGGACAAAAAAAGAGATGAAATACCTGTGTCCACAGAGCACAGGATGCTGAGATCCTTACACTGTTTTCTCTTCTCTAATCACAGGTGGATAGGACAGTAAACAAAAACGGTACGTATTCAGAGATCACCCCTCTGCTGAGGAACAATCTAGATGATGAAGACGGTGGGACTCTCTTGCTGGCTTTGCTTGGAGAGACACCCTGATTCAGGGTCCCTACAGGGATGAGGGCTGGGGGTGTAGAGCTAGAGACTGATTTCCCAGTAAAAAGCCATGCCCAAGTTCTATGGTCCTGGAAGTAACTGCATCATTTAGATGATGTGGGTTTGTGTGTATCAGGGTTGGGGTGGGGTCCATGTGTGAGCCTATGTGGTGTGTTTGTGAACCTGCATGCATAAGCGTGTGTGTGTTTCCTGAGGAGATATTTCCCTCTTACACAGCACAATTCACCTGTCAACAAAGCTCATCACCACTGCACACTGTCTGTACACTACCTTGTTCTTCCCTCAACACAGCTGTTGCCCAGATTTGGTTAATATTCCTTTTCCTCAGAAGGAGATGGTGCAGAGATAAATGTTCTAAGCTCTTGACCTCCTAAGTGGAAAAGCCAAACTGAGAACCCAGGGGTGGGTCCCAATGTGGGTGCTCTGTATCCCTGACCTGCACTTACCACTCAGCCAAGGGATCCTCAGTCATGGAGCAAGGGAGTCCCTGCATCCATATCTTTGGCTGGAAGTCCTAGCATCTCCAAAGGTCCAGACCTTGCTGATCAGGTGGCCTTAGTGGTCACAGAATCCAGGGCAGCTATGGGTGGACTTATCAGTTGACTTTGGCACAGTCATTAATGTGAAATTCACCTCAAGACCTGCATTCTCCTGGTCAGCTCACAGATTCTGAGAGGTGTGAGACCCCATGTATACAGTACAGGTCATATCTGTCAGTGCTGGTGTCATTGCTTAAACAAGGCCAAAAGCAGATACGAATCAGGGAGCTATTTTATTGTATTGGATAACATTAACATAAGCCTTAGAATTGGTCAATTCCTGTAGCCCACACCCAAGGACTCAATGTGGAACCTGACTGTTAGCCTGTACACTTCTCCTGCACAGCTGGGTTAGAGACAGGCTGTGCTCAGTCCGGGCTCCCTCTTCATAACGAATTGTCCCACTTATGGAACAGCTCCCAAGAGTATGGACAGCCCCTGACACAGTGGGCATACATACATTGTATAGAAAACAGACTGGGAGTAAAATATGATACGATTGATAGTGGCTGTATCTAAATGGTAGGATTTCAGTTTTGTCAAATCTTGTGTATTTGATTTTCTTTAAGACAAGTGATTAGTGAATAAATATAGCATATTTTGTCTAGTATTGAATTCAGTCCTTTAATAGAGGTTGCTGTTAATCAAGTACAAAATATTGTACAATAGAAGACATGACAAATGCAGTAGCTGGAATTGTGGATGCTGGGGAAAGAGTGATCTGGGAAAAATCAAGAGACAGTGGCAATTTAGCAGAAGCTCAAAAGGGGCAGGATGGGTCATGGGTCTGTGTCATTGAAACAGAGCATGCATTTTAGTGTTTACCATTTTTTAGATCGACCCTTCCCTTCTGATTAGGCTCCTCTTAGCTAGAAAGCCAAAGCTCTGTTTTCATTTCCTTCCTCTTGTCCTTTGCCTTCCTTCCTCCCCCAAAGAGGATGGCCCAACACCAGCTCAGCGCACACTTACTAACCTCCCACATCCATACACACCACCCCATGTCCTCATCGAGAAGAAAGCCCCTGAGTAATTCCTGAGCAGCATCACCAGTGTCCTGACAGTTACTCTGTGTCCCTCCAGCTCTCCCTGAGGATGTGGCGGATGACATGCACCATGATAGGACAGAAGAAAAGCCTTCGTGTATCCCCAAGGTAAGCTAGATTTCTTCTGGTCTGAGATAGAAATATTGCTTTATTTCTCTTTCAATAGAATTAAGTTATGAATATTTGAGGGTATTCCTTCCAGATACATACAATTCCCTTAGTTGCGAGATTGTGGAGTGAGAGACTATTACCAACCCATGGTGCCTGAGTCCACAGGACATTACAATTGACAGCATCCATTACAGCCTGTAGTGTACGGAGCTCTCTCTCCTGCAGCGATTTTTCCTCTAGGAAAAGAATTCTGTAATTTCCAACCTAAATGGACTTGGAAGTTCCATCCTCCCAGCAAAGTTCTTGCTTTTCACCCTGAGTAGGTTTGCTCTGATAACCCTTGCTGGGTTCCCTGGACCACTGTTTCTTATCAGGTTTTCTACTGTCAGCAAATGATCAAAAGACCTGAGCATCACTGTGATCTTATCCTCATAGTGTTTTCTCTTCTGTAATTGCAGGTGACCTTCACAGAACATGAAACCGATATGTATTCTGGAATCAGTCACTTGGGGAGGAAGAACTTTGAAGATGAGAAAATGGGACATTCTTGCTGGTTTTAGTGTAGAGGACAAACTGATTCCAAATTTGTGCTGGGAATGAGAGTAGGTGTCCTGGTGATAGAAAGTGATTTACAAGTAATGTGACCAATTACTGTAGTCCCAAGAAGAAGCTTTATTACGGTTAGATGGTGTAGGTTTGTGTGCATGAGACTGGGTGTGTCTGTATGTGAAATGAGTGGGATGACTCTGTGTGTGTATGTGAACTGTTTGTGTTGTGTTTCCCTTGATTTATGTTCCCCTAAACATCACTGTTACTGGTGCCAACTCTCTAGAAAATATTCCCATCACCACTGCATCATGAATGGGTATGGATATAAAAGTAAATAAACTGTACACTTTCAGTGTGTGCATTGATTTTATACCAAGTGAGCCTCATTTAACCTGGAAAACAAATCCTATCACCACCCAGGCAAATGTTTACTGGATTCTTTTTTTTTTTTTTTTTGGCTATGTTGGGTCTTCGTTGCAGTGTGCGGGCTTCTCATTTCGGTGGCTTCTGTTGTTCCAGAACACGGGCTCTAGGTGCATGGGATTCAATAGTTGTGGCACGTGGGCTCAGTAGTTGTGACTTGCGGGCTCTAGAGCACAGGCTTAGTTGTTTTGGTGCACAGGCTTAGTTGCTCCATGGCTAAATTCTTTTTTTGTTTTTTTTATTTGAGAGAGTATATTAATAATTTTTATTGATTACTTCTTTTTTTTCCTTTTCGGCTCAAAGATAATTTTTTTATTAGTTTCTGCTTTATAACAAAGTGAATCAGTTATACATTTACATCTGTTCCCACATCCCTTTCCTCATGCATCTCCCTCCCTCCCAACCTCCCCATCCCTCCCCTCCAGGCGGTCACAAAGCACCGAGCTGATGTCCCTGTGCTCTGTGGCTGGTTCCCACTATCTATCTACCTTACGTTTGGTACTGTATATATGTCCATGCCTCTCTTTCGCTTTGTCACAGCTTACCTTTCCTCCTCCCCATATCCTCAAGTCCATTCTCAAGTAGGCCTGTGTCTTTATTCCCGTTTTACCCCTAGGTTCTTCATGACATTTTTTTTTAATTCCATATATATGTGTTAGCATACAGTATTTGTCTTTCTCTTTCTGACTTACTTCACTCTGTATGACAGACTCTAGGTCTACCCACCTCATTACAAATAGCTCAGTTTCATTTCTTTTTATGGCTGAGTAATATTCCATTGTATATATGTGCCACATCTTCTTTATCCATTCATCTGATGATGGACATTTAGGTTGTTTCCAGCTCCGGGCTATTGTGAATAGAGCCTCAATGAACATTTTGGTACATGTCTCTTTTTGAATTATGGTTTTCTCAGGGTATATGCCTAGTAGTGGGATTGCTGGGTCATATGGTAGTTCTATTTTTAGTTTTTTAAGGAACCTCCATACTGTTCTCCATAGTGGCTGTACCAATTCACATTCCCACCAGCAGTGCAAGTGTGTTCCCTTTTCTCCACACCCTCTCCAGCATTTATTGTTTCTAGATTTCTTGATGATGGCCATTCTGACTGGTGTGAGATGATATCTCATTGTAGTTTTGATTTGCATTTCTCTAATGATTAATGATGTTGAGCATTCTTTCATGTGTTTGTTGGCAGTCTGTATATCTTCTTTGGAGAAATGCCTATTTAAGTCTTCTGCCCATTTTTGGATTGGGTTGTTTGTTTTTTTGCTATTGAGCTGCATGGGCTGCTTATAAATTTTGGAGATTACTCCTTTGTCAGTTGCTTCATTTGCAAATATTTTCTCCCATTCTGAGGGTTGTCTTTTGGTCTTGTTTAGGGTTTCCTTTGCTGTGCAAAAGCTTTGAAGTTTCATTATGTCCCATTTGTTTATCTTTGTTTTTATTTCCATTTCTCTAGGAGGTGGGTCCAAAAGGATCTTGCTGTGATTGATGTCATAGAGTGTTCTGCCTATGTTTTCCTCTAAGAGTTTGATAGTTTCTGGCCTTACATTTAGGTCTTTAATCCATTTGGAGCTTATTTTTGTGTATGGTGTTAGGGAATGATCTAATCTCATACTTTTACATGTCCCTGTCCAGTTTTCCCAGCACCACTTATTGAAGAAGCTGTCCTTTCTCCACTGTACATTCCTGCCTCCTTTATCAAAGATAAGTTGACCATATGTGCGTGGGTTTATCTCTGGGCTTTCTATCCTGTTCCATTGATCTATCTTTCTGTTTTTGTGCCAGTACCACACTGTCTTGATTACTGTAGCTTTGTAGTATAGTCTGAAGTCAGGGAGCCTGATTCCTCCAGCTCCTTTTTTCGTTCTCAAGATTGCTTTGGCTATTCGGTGTCTTTTGTTTTTCCAAACAAATTTTGAAATTTTTTGTTCTAGTTCTGTGAAAAATGCCAGTGGTAGTTTGATAGGGATTGCATTGAATCTGTAGATTGCTTGGGGTAGTAGAGTCATTTTCACAATATTGATTCTTCCAATCCAGGAGCGTGGTATATCTCTCCATCTATTTGTATCATCTTTAATTTCTTTCATCAGTGTCTTATAATTTTCTGCATACAGGTCTTTTGTCTCCTTAGGTAGGTTTATTCCTAGATATTTTATTCTTTTTGTTGCAGTGGTAAATGGGAGTGTTTTCTTGATTTCATTTTCAGATTTTTCATCATTAGTGTACAGGAATGCCAGAGATTTCTTTGCATTAATTTTGTATCCTCTACTTTTCCAAAGTCATTGATTAGCTCTAGTAGTTTTCTGGTAGCATCTTTAGGATTCTCTATGTACAGTATCAAGTCATCTGCAAACAGTGACAGCTTTACTTCTTCTTTTCCAATTTGGATTCCTTTTATTTCCTTTTCTTCTCTGATTGCTGTGGCTAAAACTTCCAAAACTAGGTTGAATAATATTGGTGAGAGTGGGCAGCCTTGTCTTGCTCCTGATGTTAGTGGAAATGGTTTCAGTTTTTCACCATTGAGGACAATGTTGGCTGTGGGTTTGTCATATATGGCCTTTATTATGTTGAGGAAAGTTCCCTCTATGCCTACTTTCTGCAGAGTTTTTATCATAAATGGGTGTTGAATTTTGTCGAAAGCTTTCTCTGCATCTATTGAGATGATCATATGGTTTTTCTCCTTCAACTTGTTAATATGGTGTATCACATTTATTGATTTGTGTATATTGAAGAATCCTTGCATTCCTGGAATAAACCCCACTTGATCATGGTGTATGATCCTTTTAATGTGCTGTTGGATTCTGTTTGCTAGTATTTTGTTGAGGATTTTTGCATCTATGTTCATCAGTGAGATTGGCCTGTAGTTTTCTTTGTGACATCCTTGCCTGGTTTTGGTATCAAGGTGATGGTGGCCTTGTAGAATGAGTTTGGGAGTGTTCCTTACTCTGAAATTGTTTGGAAGAGTTTGAGAAGGATGGGTGTTAGCTCTTCTCTAAATGCTTGATAGAATTCGCCTGTGAAGCCATCTGGTCCTCGGCTTTTGTTTGTTGGAAGATTTTTTATCACAGTTTCAATGTCAGTGCTTGTGATTGGTCTGTTCATATTTTCTATTTCTTCCTGATTCAGTCTTGGCAGGTTGTGCATTTCTAAGAATTTGTCCATTTCTTCCAGGTTGTCCATTTTATTGGCATAGAGTTTCTTGTAGTAATCTCTCATGATCTTTTGTATTTCTGCAGTGTCAGTTGTTACTTCTCCTTTTTCGTTTCTAATTCTATTTATTTGAGTCTTCTCCCTATTTTTCTTGATGAGTCTGGCTAATGGTTTGTCAATTTTATTTATCTTCTCAAAGAACCAACTTTTAGTTTTATTGATCTTTGCTATCGTTTCCTTCATTTCATTTTCATTTATTTCTGATCTGATCTTTATGATTTCTTTCCTTCTGCTAGCTTTGGGGTTTTTTGTTCTTTCTCTACTTGCTTTAGGTGCAGGGTCAGGTTGTTTACTCGAGATGTTTCCTGTTTCTTAAGGTGGGATTGTATTGCTAAAAACTTCCCCCTTAGAACTGCTTTTGCTGCGTCCCATAGGTTTTGGGTCATCATCTCTCCATTGTCATTTGTTTCTAGGTATTTTTTTATTTCCTCTTTGATTTCTTCAGTGATCACTTCGTTATTGAGTAATGTATTGTTTAGCCTCCATGTGTTTGTATTTTTTACAGATCTTTTCCTGTAATTGATGTCTAGTCTCATAGCATTGTGGTTGGAAAAGATACTTGATACAATTTCAATTTTCTTAAATTTACCAAGGCTTGATTTGTGACCCAAGATATGATCTATCCTGGAGAATGTTCCATGAGCACTTGAGAAAAATATGTATTCTGTTGTTTTTGGATGGAATGTCCTATAAATATCAATTAAGTCCATCTTGTTTAATGTATCATTTAAAGCTTGTGTTTCCTTATTTATTTTCATTTTGGATGATCTGTCCATTGGTGAAAATGGGGTGTTAAAGTCCCCTACTATGAGTGTGTTACTGTCGATTTCCCCTTTTATGGCTGTTAGTATTTGCCTTATGTATTGAGGTGCTCCTATGTTGGGTGCATAAATATTTACAATTGTTATATCTTCTTCTTGGATTGATCCCTTTATCGTTATGTAGTGTCCTTCTTTGTCTCTTATAATAGTCTTTATTTTAAAGTCTATTTTGTCTGATATAAGAATTGCTACTCCAGCTTTCTTTTGATTTCCATTTGCATGGAATATCTTTTTCCATCCCCTTACTTTCAATCTGTATGTGTCTCTAGGTCTGAAGTGGGTCTCTTGTAGACAGCATATATATGGGTCTTGTTTTTGTATCCATTCAGCCACTCTGTGTCTTTTGGTGGGAGCATTTAGTCCATTTACATTTAAGGTAATTATTGATATGTATGTTCCTATTCCCATTTCCTTAATTGCTTTGGGTTCGTTATTGTAGGTCTATTCCTTCTGTTGTGTTTCTTGCCTAGAGAAGTTCCTTTAGCATTTGTTGTAAAGCTGGTTTGGTGGTGCTGAACTCTCTCAGCTTTTGCTTGTCTGTAAACGTTTTAATTTCTCCATCAAATCTGAATGAGATCCTTGCTGGGTAGAGTAATCTTGGTTGCAGGTTTCTCTCCTTCATCACTTTAATTATGTCCTGCCACTCCCTTCTGGCTTGTAGAGTTTCTGCTGAGAGATCAGCTGTTAACCTGATGGGGATTCCCTCGTGTGTTATTTGTTGTTTTTCCCTTGCTGCTTTTAATATGATTTCTTTGTGTTTAATTTTTGACAGTTTGATTAATATGTGTCTTGGTGTATTTCTCCTTGGATTTATTCTGTATGGGACTCTCTGTGCCTCCTGGACTTGATTAACTATTTCCTTTCCCATATTAGGGAAGTTTTCAACTATAATCTCTTCAAATATTTTCTCAGTCCCTTTCTTTTTCTCTTCTTCTTCTGGAACCCCTATAATTCGAATGTTGGTGCGTTTAATGTTGTCCCAGAGGTCTCTGAGACTGTCCTCTGTTCTTTTCATTCTTTTTTCTTTATTTTGCTCTGCAGCAGTTATTTCCACTATTTTATCTTCCACCTCACTTATCCGTTCTTCTGCCTCAGTTATTCTGCTATTGATCCCATCTAGAGTATTTTTCATTTCACCTATTGTGTTTTTAATCGATGCTTGATTCATCTTTAGTTCTTCTAGGTCCTTGTTAACTGTTTCTTGCATTTTGTCTATTCTATTTCCAAGATTTTGGATCTGGGAAATAGAATCTTGGATCATCTTTACTATCATTATTCTGAATTCTTTTTCAGGTAGTCTGCCTATTACCTCTTCATTTGTTAGGTCTGGTAGGTTTTTATCTCGCTCCTTCACCTGCTGTGTGTTTTTCTGTCTTCTCATTTTGCTTATCTTACTGTGTTTGGGGTCTCCTTTTTGCAGGCTGCAGGTTCGTAGTTCCCGTTGTTTTTGGTGTCTGTCCCCAATGGCTAAGTTTGTTTCAGTAGGTTGTATAGGCTTCCTGGTGGGGGGGACTAGTGCCTGTGTTCTGGTGGTTGAGGCTCGATCTTGTCTTTCTGGTGGACAGGTCCACGTCTGGTGGTGTGTTTTGGGGTGCCTGTGGCCTTATTATGTTTTTAGGCAGCCTCTCTGTTAATGGGTGGGGTTGTGTTCCTGCCTTGCTAGTTGCTTGGTATAGCTTGACCAGCACTGTAGTTTGCTGGTCGTTGACTGAAGCTGGATGCTAGTGTTGAGATGGAGATCTCTGGGAGATATTCGCTGCTTGATATTATGTGGAGCTGGGAGGTCTCTTGTGGATCCGTGTCCTGAAGTTGGCTCTCCCACTTCAGAGGCACAGCACTGACTCCTGGCTGCAGCACCAAGAGCCTTTCATCTACCCGGCTCTGAATAAAAGGGAGAAAAAGTAGAAAGAATTAGTAGAAGAAAGAGAGAGAGAGAGAAAGAAAGGAAAAGGAAAGAAAGGAAGGAAGGAAGGAAGAAAGAAAGAAAGAAAGAAAGGAGGGAGGGAGGGAGGAAGGATGGAAAGAAAGAAAGGAGGGAGGGAGGAATGAAAGGAAAAGGAAGAGTGAATGGAAGAAGGGATGAAGGAAGGAAAGAAAGAAAGAAAGAAAGGAGTGAGGGAGGGAGGAAGGAAAGTAAAAGAAAGAGTGAAAGGGAGAAGGGAGGGAGGGAGGGAGGAAGGAAGGAAAGAAAGAAAGACAGGAGTGAGGGAGGGAGGAAGGAAAGAAAAAGAAAGTGAAAGGAAGAAGCGTGGGAGGAGGGAGGGAGGAAAGAAGGACAGGAGGGATGGAGGGAGGGAGGAAGGAAAGAAAAAGAGTGAACGGAAGAAGGGAGCGAGGGAGGGAGGAAGGAATGAAAGAGAGAAAGAAGGAAAGGAGGGGCGGAGGGAGGGAGGGAGGAAGGGAAGGTAGGAAAAAAAGAAAGAGCAGGTAAAGTAAAATAGAATAAAGTATGAAATATAGTAGCGTTATTAAAATTAAAAAGTAATTATTGAAAAAAAATGGACAGATAGAACCCTGGGACATATGGTGGAAGCAAAGCTATACAGAGAGAATCTCACACAGAAGAATACACATACACATTCACAAAAAGAGAGCAGGGGGAAAAATCAAAAATCTTGCTCTCCAAGTCCACCTCCTCAATTTGGGATAATTCGTTGTAAAAAGAGGAAAAGGGCGAGAAGTCTGAAATCTTGCTCTCTAAGTACACCTCCTTAATTTGGGATAATTCGTTGTAAAAAGAGGAAAAGGGGGGAAAGTCTTAAATCTTGTCCTCAAAGTCCACTTCCTCAATTTGGCATGATTCGCTGTCCATTCATGCACTCCACAGATGCAGGGCACATCAAGTGGACCGTGGAGCTTTAATCCGCTGCCTCCAAGGCTGCACAGAGAGATTTCCCTGTCTCTTCTCTGCTCTCACAGCTCCCGGGTCTCAGCCTTGGACCTGGCCCCACCTCTGCGCATCGGTCACCGGAGGGCGTCCGTTCTTCGCTCAGACAGGATGGGTTTAAAGGAGCCGCTGATTCAGGGGCTCTGGCTCACTCAGGCATAGGGGAGGGAGGGGCACACAGAGTGGGGCGGGCCTGCGGCGGCAGAGGCCGCTGTGACGTTGCACCAGACCGAGGTGCTCCGTGCGCTTTCCCGGGAAAGCCGTCCCCGGGTCCCGGGACCCCGGCAGTGGTGGGGTGCACAGGCCTCCCAGAAGGCAGGGCAGACAGTGACCCGCGCTCACACACAGGCCCCGCGGTGGTGGCAGCAGCAGCCCCAGCGTCCCACGCCGGTCTCCGGGGTCCGTGCCTCTACCCGCAGCTCGCGCCCATCTCCAGTGCTTCCCCAAGCAGCCCTCTTAATGCCCTCTCCTCACGCACCAGGAAACAAAAGGGAAGAAAAAGTCTCTTGCCTCTTCGGCAGCTCCAGACCCTTTCCCCGGACTCCCTCTGGGCTAGCCGTGGTGCACTAACCCCTTCAGGCTCTCTTCCTGCCGCCAGCCCCAGTCCTCTCCCTGCGCTCCGACTGAAAGCCGATACCGGAACCTCAGCTCCCAGCCCCGCCCGCCCCAGCGCCCGAGCAGACAAGCCTCTTGGGCAGGGGTGTGCCTGCGGGCACCGATCCAATGTCCCGGAATCTCTCCACTTTGCCCTCCAAACCCCTGTTGCTGTGCTCTCCTCTGCTACTCCGAAGCTTTCCCCCTCCGCCACCTGCAGTCTCCACCCGCGAAGGGGCTTGTAGTGTGTGGAAACCTTTCCTCCTTCACGGCTCCCTCCCACTGGTGCAGGTCCCGTCCCTATCCTATTGTCTCTGTTTATTCTTTTTTTCTTTTGCCCTACCCAGGTATGTGGGGAGTTTCTCGCCTTTTGTGGGATCTGAGGTCTTCTGTCAGCATTCAGTAGGTGTTCTGCAGGAGTTGTTCCACGTGTAGATGAATTTCTGATGTATCTGTGGGGAGGAAAGTGATCTCTGCGTCTTACTCTTCCGCCATCTTCCTCCAGGTCCCATGGCTGGATTCTTAATGAACAAAACTGGGTTTCAGAATCCCTACTACTGAGTCAATTACAACTTCATTTAATAAGAAATCTCATCTCTTAGTAGGTCTCATAGCATTCTGAATGGTTATGATACATCTCTCTGCCACATCCCTCATTCTAACTGTTTCCTATTAGAGCCTCGGGATGAGTCCTCCCCCCTTACCTGAAGCACCTAGTGCTAGGCAGGCCTCCTTCCTTTTGCAGGGAGCCCATGCTTGTACCCACATGCCACACCCAGTTCTGGAGGAGTCCGAGAAAGAAGGAGCCTCCAGGAGTAGATGGAGGAAATTCACTCCACCTTTCTCCTTTGAGGCTAATATTCACTATCGGATTCTGTGCTAAGGAAACGAAATGTCCTTCTCCTGTAGAAAGTCTGTCTTCCATCACCTGTGCCAGCCCTGTTTCTGTGTGCTGGGCAAGAAACACTGCATACAGTGAAGACAGAACCAAGAGATCTACCCCAGGGATTGAGCTCAGGGTAGGCACTGGCTCTGTCTGTCCTGTCCGTGATCCATCATTCATCATCGTTGTGACTCTTGGACAGTCACTTATCTCTCTAAATTTCCACACCCTCCACCATAACATATGGGTTACAGCCCCCCACTTTGCCCTCCCCTTCACCCCCAACAGGGCTGGGTGTCAGACATGATAATGGATATTCTCCATGAGCTGTAAAGCCTTGTTCCCATGAAAAAGCTGAAGAGTAAGCTTGAATCCCCCTTTACTTGGAGCCGTCAAATCCCTTCTCTCCTTTCAACAGCTACGAAATATCCAGCTTCTTCTTGCCATCATTCAGGATTGAACACTTATAGAGCATTTGGGAAGCACTGGTCCTTTATTTTTCAAACATTTTACCTGCATTCAATCATTTTTGGCCACATGACATAATGCTAAAAGTAGGCCATATTAACATTTCTACATCTCAGAACAGGGAACTGAGGCAAAGAGGGATCTACATATCTTTCCCAAGTACATGCTTCTTCTAATCGGGATTTGAATCCAGTCCATCAGTCATGGTCCCAATGGTTTGCTGACTTTCTAGACATTCTCAGTTAAATGAAGATATTTGCCCACAATACCTGTCTGTTGGGTGTTTTCACTGCATACCAAACTGCAAGATCTTCCTAAATCCAACTTTGATTCAGGAGGCTCTGCTGGGCCGCTGGTGAGGAAAGGGACCAAAGGATTGAACTGTGAATAAATTATTGCTAATTTCCCCATGGTCTTCTGCCAGCAAGATGTCAATAGTTGTCTCTATTGTAATGCATTTCCCAGGATGCTGCTCCCAGAATGCGAGAAGAAGAAACACTCATCAGAGGTCAAGAATATCAACCCCAGGCTGGCTGAAAAAGATCCGGATCCGGCCACATTTTAGGGTGCACCCTATAAATGACCCAGCTGAAGGCACTGTGGAAAATGTCTCATTCGGTTCACTCAAGAATAATTATTCTAGTTGATTCAGTGCCTCATATTGAAGAAAAAGCTATGAAATATTAAGCAGTATTCTTCTTTTATTCCATGTGTTCAAATTGAAACTTACTAAACCAGATGGTACTGTTTTAACGATGGAAGTAAACATGCATTTAAAATTCAACATTTGGTTCATGTTTAAGAGTGAAGGTGGTCTCTAGTTATGGTTTAGACATTAGCTGATTTTTGAACTTTAGCAAGAACACATCCCTCCCTGAAACCATGTTTTGAGATTTCTTTAAATTATTAGACATTATTTAGAACAGGATTATATTGACATAAATGTTGTACATGCAATACAGAAAATTCCTGTATCCTATCGCTCCAGTTTCAGCTATTAATAATATATAACATAGGTGGAGTACATTTGTTACAATTAGTGAAACAATGTAAGTATATTTTTACTAATGAAAAGTCCCTAGTTCACCTCAGAGTCACACCTTGTGTTGTTATATTCAATGATATTTGAAATATGTACAATATTATTTGTCACCATTATGGTGCCATACAGAAATGTGTACACTAATGTTCATAGTAGCATTATTCTTAGTAGCCAAAAGATACAAACAATCCAAAGTCTATGAGGTGATGAATGGATAAATAAAATGTGATATATACACAGAATGGAATAATTTTCCACCATAAAAAGGAATTAAAGATTGACTTATGCTACAAAATGAATGATCCAAATAATATAAAGAATATATTATTGTTAGTGAAATAAGGCAGGCGCAGAAAGACAAATATTATATGATTCCACTCTATGAGGTACCTAGTGTAGGCAAACTCACAGACACCGGAAGCAGAAATTACCAAGGTCAGGAGGCAGGAGTAAGGTGGATTATGATTTAATGGGTACAGAGGTTACGTTGAAATGATGAAAAAGATTAAGATGTAGATTGTGTTGATGGCTACACAGCATTGTGAAAGTAAGAAATGCTAGTGAACTGTCTACTTAAAAATTATGAAAAGCATAAATATGTATATTTCATCACAATAAAATAAGTCAAAAATCCAACAGAATGGACGATGAATGAAGGAGCATCATATTTGATTAGAAGGAAGCTGAAAGAGTCTTGTAACATTTCAAGAAGAAGGGGGATTTGGAGGGACTTTGAAATGGGCAGAGGGGCCGTGGGACTCTATACTGAAACATAGTGCAATGTTAGTGTTTAAGCTTTTTCAGACTGACACTTTCAAATTGATTAGGTTCCCTACAGCTAGAAAGCTAAAGGTTCTCTTCCTCATTTCTGAAATGTTCCTCCCCTTTGCCTTCCTCCACCCACCAGGGAGGTTTGTCCAACAGCACCTCAGTCCACACTCAGTAACCACCTGCATCCATACACTCCCACCCTGTGTGAACATTAACGAGGCTCTCTGAGTAATTCCTGAGCAGCATCACCAGTGTCCTGACACTTACCCTGTGTCCTCCTAGAGCCCCCTGAGGACCTGTTGGAAGAACAGCCCTATGTGAGGGCAGTTGAAGAGGCTCCTTCTACCTCCAGGGTAAGCTCCCCTTATTTATCAGAGATTAAAAGTTTGCTTCATTTCTTTCTTTTCCAATTGATTTCAGATATGAAGATCTACAATGTTCAAGACAGCTGATGTATACAATTTTGCTTGGTTGGATGAATGCTGATTGAAGGTCTTTCCCAACAGATAACTCATTCAAAAGGCCATTTAAAAAATGGCAACATCAGTTAGAAACTGTAGAGTCAGACACACTTTCCTCAGCAGAAAATTTCCCTCCTTGAAATAGACTTTTGTATTTGCTCCTCAAAGTGGACCTGAGAGATCTTCCAGGCAAAGCTCCAGCCTTTCCCACAGCTGTCTTCTCTGGTTTCTTTTGGGGCCATTGACTCAACA